>NW_020173111.1:1871808-1948279 GCF_003031525.2 Neophocaena asiaeorientalis asiaeorientalis | reverse complement strand
GGACACCCGAGCTGCTTGCCCAGGGTCCTGTTTCCCTACAAACTCCAGAGAAGCACCCAGGGCTTTGTGACAGTCTCTAATTCCCTCCCCTTCTTGTTAAGAATCATATTGTATAGTAGCTTTCAGACCATACAGTATTCATTGGGTTACTTCTATTATTATCAAGTAGCTGGAATTGTGAAGGTCGGAGTAGTTAGATCTTTAGCTTTTATTCCTTATTTTTTTGTATTACTATCCATGTGTATAAATTATTGATCATGTTGCTGGCTTTTATAAACTCTAAGCGAAGGAGGAGCACTGCCTCTGCCTTTGCAAATGGTAATGAAGCACTGTTTTTAAATAAAAGGAGAAACACCATTCTTCGCCCTGGCCTGCGTGTGTTGATCCTCAGCGACCTCTGTTGCCTCCTCCATGCTCCAAAGATAGAACTTGCATTTGCCTTTTGTAAGATGGAAAAAAGAAGGCGGCAAACACGACGCTCCCTGAATGAGATGAGGGGAGAGGGAAACACAGGTCGAGGCTGGTGCCATGGGACCTGCCCTCCGGCTCCTCCAGTCTTGGCAGGAGCTGTCTTCCTGCTTCTGCCTTTGAAATCTTCCGCTTCACTTCTTCCCTTTTCCATCCTCTCCTGGTGTCCTCGCTGCCGCCCTCACCTGCCTCAGAAACTGCTCTCCAGGGGGCGCTTCCCGTCTGGCCACCTGTCACCTCTGTCACCTCTCCCCTGGCTCGGGCCACCACCCAGGCTCCCACACCTTTTCCTTCTGTATGGGGCCTGGGCCTTTTCCTCCTTCCCTGGGCTTCCTCAGCCACCCCTCCTGCACTGGTTTCTCTACCAGGAAGTCCCAAATCTCTGAAATTCCTCCTAAATCTGCAACTCCCTAACATCACTCAGATCGTCTCCTTTCCCGTTTCCTGGAGGAAATGGAGGCCACAGGATCTCCTTGATCTAGACACCTACTTAGACGCACACCCATCCTTTCCCGTCCTTCCTGTTTTACCGGGAGAGGCGTCTTCGGTCAGGCGCTGTCCCCACACGTCCGTCCTTTCCCACCTTCTCGGGGACTTTGCTCCATCGTCCCTCCCACAAGGAGGTCAACCTTTTCCCTCCTCTAGTCCGTGTGGCACTGAAACATGCAAATGATTTTGCACGATCCCAGTCCTCGCCTTCATGACAAACTTCTGGAGTGAGTTTCTGCCGCCGACTCCAATTCCCTGCTCTTCACCCGCGGCCGGCTGGCCTCTCCCTCCAGGACCCTGAAGCCGCCCCCGCGTGACGCCAGCAGGTGGCGCCTTCCCCGGGGCGCTGACCTGACCTCCAGCGCCCGCGCAGCCGGGCACTCCCGAGACCCTCCGCCGCTGCCCCCGACACAGGCTGGCGCGTCTGCCCTGCTCTCCTGGCCTGGCCTCCCTCCTCCGTCTCTTCCCCAGCAGCGCACGCCCCGCCTGCTCTCGACAGCCACCCGCTACAGTAGCAGTTGGATCAGGACGTGCTTCTGTGCAAGGCGGCCCCGAGTCAATCCCCGTCCTCATCCGGGTCTGCGGCCTGTGCACCAGCTCCCCCGCTAGTTTATCCGCGGCGCGTCCCCCTGTACTAGAACAGAAGCGCCCGGAGGTCGGCAGCTTCGTTCTGTTCAACTCCGTGTCTCTGGTGTCAGCAACACACAAGCATTCAATAAATATTTGTTGAACGACTTTTTTCAATCTCGGATGTAAGGTGATAACACAGCCGCTACCCCCAACCCCGCCTTCTCCGTATGGCCACCCCTGCTGATGATCGCCGAGGCCGAGAGCGCTTTCCACATGTGCGCACATCACCTTCATCATCCCGGCAGCCCCGCGGCAGGTGCTGGGTGTCCTCCTCCTCAGGTCCCGGCGACTGTGCTTCTTGCTGGGTGTACCAGGCAAGCGAAGCCCTGACCTCGCTTTCCCAGGACCTTTCTGGGGTGGCATTTATAGCGAGTAACCTTGAGGAATGGCGGGGCGTGGGGGGGGGGGTGTATCCCAGGGACAAAGAAGGAGTCTGCTTCTTACCTGCTTTGGAAGAGGAGGCTGCCCCTCGCTCAGGGCTCCTCAGCCGCCGTGCACACCTCCTGGGGAGCTGCAGCCACCCCGTCCCACACACTGATGCTCTTGTTGCCAGCCGGGCCGGGAGCAGTAAAGTCCTTTGTGTCTGACGCAGAATCCATAAGCTTCTGCAGAGAGAGAGATCAAATCCCAGACTCACCAGTATTGTTATTCCACGTGAAAGATGAGGGAGCCGAGGTGTGGAGAGAGGAGATAACCTGTCCCTTGAGTAGGAAGCGGCAGAACTGGGGTCCCAGCCTCCGAAGTCTGCGCCCTTCATGTCTGAGCACTGGTGTTTCTCGTGCTTCTCCAGTAGAAACCCCTGTAGAAACCCAAGAGCTGGCACTGCATCCCGTCTCTGGCTGACGCTCTGTCCCTTTCGTAGGGTCTTCTAACTCTACTCCCTCAAGTCATGGTGTTCCCCAGGTCATCGGTCTCCTGTTCCCCTGAACACTCGACACCAATTTCCGCCTAATGACGCAAGGCCGTGGCCGGAGACCATAAAGCTCTCCAAAGTCTAGTCTCGTCCAGCTGCAGTCCCAAGGCTCCTAAAATTCAATATGCTGACATCATCTTTCTATCCAAACCTCTTAATTTCCCTCAGTCAGTAAATTGGATAACAGTTGGTGATAACCATGTTAAAATCCTAAAGAAAAAAGAAAGAAAATAAGTGGGAAAAAAATCTTGCTCGAAAGAAAGTGTGCCGCACGTTTGTCTTGAGTGTGTGTGGATTCTTTTTTTTTTTTTTTTAATTTTTATTGGAGTATAGTTGCTCTACAATGTTGTGCTAGTTTCTTGCTGTACAGTAAAGTGAATCAGTCATACCTATACATATAGCCCCTCTTTTTTAGATTTCCTCCCCATTTAGGTCACCACGGAGCACTGAGTAGAGTTCCCTGTGCTGTACAGTAGGTTCTCATTAGTTATCTATTTTATACATAGTAGTGTATATATGTCAGTCCCAATCTCCCAATTGAGCAGATTCTTGATCACTTTTCACTGTTGCATTGCCCCATTCTCCCTGAGCCCAGCACCCCATTCCAACAGCACTCCTGACCCTAGGACAGCTCTGCAACCCCAGGCCCACTCCCTGTTGGTGTCCAGAATTGCTTGGTGATGTGGGGAATCCTACATACACACACACGCACACGCCATGGAATTGGGTCCAGAAACCCAAAAGACTAGGTGTCATGGTTTTCAGCCATGGCTAGCATCATGGGCGTGGCCTCCCATGAAAACACACTCATTTTCCTCCCACTGTGACCTCTGTCACTAGTGAGGGTGAGACTATTCATTCAACTGATTGAAGAAGCTAAGACCAGCAGACCATGAGTTGGTCCTCTTTTTTCAAAAACTGTTTAATTTTGATGTAAATATTATCTATTCTTTCCAATTCATAAAACAGTAATTCACATCATAGGAATTACATCAAAGGAAACGTGAAAAGTAACGAAAATTACCTCTAAATAACCATAGCTGCCGTGTGACCTTGCTCTACTTCCTGCCAGAGTTTTCTTTTGTTTTCTCTACTGCCAGGTTTGAGAGATGTGTTTCCCCTGGTTAGGTTCTAAGTGAGAAAGTGGGTATACAATTTTCATCCTGCTTTGTTCACCTAACTTGCTAAAATAAACATTTTCCGTGTTAATCCAATTATTGACTCCTGATCATCATCTCGATGGCCACATAGAGTTCTCTCCAGTGGATGAATACTTTGTATTTAACGGGTCTCCTAGTGTTGGAATATTTCAACCATGTCCAATTTTTCAAGATTATAAACTCTGCTGCAATAAAGGGATAACTATCTCTCAGTAACAGCTTTTCTCAAATCACCGACGTTTCCTCTCAGGGCGCTGGGAATGCAGACCAGAGCTCAGCAGCGCAGTGGGGCTGTGATGAGAGACGGGGTGGGGGCAGGGCAAGGAGGGGCATGGAGGACTCGCAGCGCATAGTTGATTTTAAAATAAAGGGTTTTTTAAAAATGTAATCATAAATGTACCGTATGGTCATACACAATTTGGAAAATACCTATGTTCTGAATGTCCCAACGTCGGTTGAAATTCACATGAATACTTAGGTCTTCTTGGTCTCCAACCCCATCTGTACACTCAGAAAATCTGGTCTCTGACAAACTTTCCTTCCATCCCAGGTGTTTCTGGCGTCCCCAGGGGTGATCAGGAACCACGGCAGGTTTGCCTCTGTCATCATTGCTGGGAGCATCTTCGCAAGCAGAAGTTTCTCAAGTTTTCTTAGTTAGTTAAAGTCTGGTATTGTTCCACGGAGACAGCTTGACCAACTAGGGCAAAAAGGAGAGGAAGTAGTGTATTCATTTCCGTAGCATCATTGGGAGCTCGCGAAAGGTTTGCCTGAGCGCCCAGATGTTATAGGGCTGGGCAAGGCAGCTCTCTCCCTTAATGCGCCCTGTCCTTGTCTGCCTCGTTCACAGCGGGGCCTGGCACGATGCCCGGCACAGAGGTGCTCAATTAACATGTGTACATCAGATAACTTAGTGAACGGCACCTCTGGCTGGAAATGCACGCAGGCAATGGGCAGAGAGGGTTCAGTGAGGTGACTGGCAAAGGCCCAGGCCCAGGATTGCACGTGGTGGGAACAGCATTGCAAGGCACCAGCTTCTCACGATCAGGTGCTCCCTCCCCTTCTCCCACAGCCCGCCCATCCTGGGAGAAGGTGCCCCCCCTGAGGGGCTCCCGCAACACCCCATCCCCTTCGTCCTCCTCCTCAGTGTCCTACTATTTACCTCTCCTCCTTGTTAACGGCTTATCTGGGGTCCATCCCCCTGCTGGGCCCCCAGTGCCATTAGAGCAGAGACTGTATCTTTGCCCACGATCTCCTCAGTGCCCTGTGGGACCTGCCCTAAGCTTGTGCTCTGTGACAGGCAAGGGAAGACGTGGGCAAGACCCTTTGGAAGATGAATCCTGTGTCTCACAGTTTACCCCCAAAACTTCCCCTGGTTATCAAGAAGCTAGGATACATACCCGAAGAGTAAAAGTCTACTGACGCAGTAGAGCCAGAAGGAAGCTCCCCAGGCCTTAATACGGTGGTTCCCAAACTCAACGGAATGACTTGCAGATCCTTGAAAACCTCCCAAGCCTGGATCGTGTCCCAGATCAGTTAAATCCCGGTCGTTGGGGGGTAGGACCCACCCACTCATCAGTACTTTTTGAAGCCTTGCCAAGTGATGCCAACATGCAGACAAGTTTGGGAACGTGTCCTTAAATCCTCGGCCCCTGTCAAGGCCTCACTTAATTAAAACCTGTTGAATGAATGAATGAATGAGGGGAAGGGAAAGGGGAGGGGCAAGATAGGGGGAGAGGATTAAGGGTACAAACTACTATGTATAAAATGAATAACCTACAAGGATATGTTGTACAATACAGGGAATATAGCCAATATGTTATAATAACTCTGAATGGAATAGAGTCTTTAAAAATTGTGAATCCCTATATCTTACACCTGAAACTTACATAATATTATACATCAGTTATGCTTCAATTTAAAAAAAAAAAAAAAGACTAAGTTAGCATTTTCTTTGAGATATCTCTGTACGCCTAGGAGTTCAGCCCCTTTCCAACCTACATCTTAGAGCTCATCTGTACATAGATGGCAAAGAAGCATAAACTTCCCAGGCACTCTTGGTAAGGGCGTTTGGACCATTTTCACAAGAAAAATTGTGATGCTGTATCCAGGCTTTTTGAGAAAGAATGTTGCATTGGTCCGTGATGCTTTCTGAAAACCCAACACAGATGATAATTGGTTATCTTTTTCCTCTTTCACAGAGGAAAAAGCTGGTCCCAAGGGTGGGGTGACTTTCCCTAGATTATAAACCAGGTAGTGATGGAATTAGGGTAAGAACCTAGGACTACAGCTTCCCAGAAAGAAGGCTGTCGTCTGCCTCCTTTGCTGGTTGAGGACAATATTCCTCTGAGAAAAGAAAAATCTCTCTTCCTTCACTCAAGGACGGTAGAGAAACGTGCACAGGCACATTGGAAGTGACCCAATTAACTCTAGTCAAAGCCGGTTCATCCGCCAGCAGCAAGTGGAAAGGACTTTGTTTTGCACTATCTCAGGATTAACGGGAGCCGTGGGGGAAGAATCTAAAGAGTGGAAGGAGGCCAGGCCAAGGTCACAGATACAGAGAATAGATTGTTCCTGTCCTGAAAGGGCAGGAGAACTCTAGTTTGCATGACTGTGAAGATCGTATAATTTAAGAGCTTGGAGTAGCCCTGCAACTCATTTTATAGAACTTTATGGACCCTTCAGCACCAGAAGTACAGCCTGTGTTAGGCAGCAGTCTATTATGAGAATAACGCTTCAGCTGAGTGCTAATGGAGAGTCTGAAGCTCATGGAAAGGTAAGTCCCAGCAGTTCGGATCTCAAGGCCAGACCCAGATGTTCTCACGGCTTTGGTCAAGGGTGGAGGAAGGCTGGGGAAGGAGTGTTCTGGATGACTAGGGAAAATGCAGCAAATTCCGCTACTAGGAATCCATCACCAGACAGGCCAGGTGTTTGGACACCTGCTAATGTGCTTACCAAAGGGTGTTTTTGTTTGTTTGTTTGTTTTGGCTGCTTTGGGTCTTCGTTGCTGTGTGCAGAATTTCTCTAGTTGTGGCGAGCGGGGGCTACTCTTCGTTGTGGTATGTGGGCTTCTCATTGCGGTGGCTTCTCTTGTTGCGGAGCACGGGCTCTAGGCACGCAGGCTCAGTAGTTGTGGCGCGAGGGCTTGTTCTGCGGCATGTGGGATCTTCCTGGACCAGGGCTCGAACCCATGTCCTCTGCACTGGGAGATGGATTCTTAACCACTGCTCCACCAGGGAAGTCCCTTACCAAAGGTTTTTTGGGTTTTTTTTTTTGCGGTATGCGGGCCTCTCCCGTCGCGGAGCACAGGCTCCGGACGCGCAGGCCCAGCGACCATGGCTCACGGGCCCAGCCTCTCCGCAGCACGTGGGATCTTCCCGGACCAGGGCGCGAACCCGTGTCCCCTGCATCGGCAGGCAGACTCTCAACCACTGAGCCCACCAAAGGTTTTTTATTTACTTTCCTAAGGGATTTTTTTTAGGAGAATGTATGAATCCTTTTTTTTTTTCTTTTTTTATTTTGGTACATCTCCAAATGCAAATGGAGGCAAATGAGGTCAGCGATCAGCTCCATGCCCCGCTCTGTTCTCTGGCTTCGTGCAGTTCTTTGCAGAGGATCTCCCACGCAGGGGCTGGGGGCTACTTATCTTTCTAGTTAACTTGATGAAGGAAGTTACTTGCTGTTGCATTTGCAGATGGGGACCATTGAGAAGGTCTGAAGATATATCCTGATTAATCTAGCAACACCGTATGGCCTCCCAGGGCTTCTGGTTTTCATTTTTCTTTTAAGTAAAATTTGTTACTTCTTTGCATTCTGTGCCAACATTATTTCCTTGATACCTTAAATTGTTTTGAGGCGATTATGAATAATATAATGCTGTGTTTTCTAACTTGTTTTTTTACTCAATAGAAATATTATTCATTTTTAATACTTCCCTTTTGTTTTGCTGAATTTTTCCTAATTGTAATAGCTCTGAAATGAATATTTCATGAATACCTAATGCTGGTTTTCTTTCCTGTTTTTTCAGTACTTATTTTTCTTATTTTGGTTCCATACTTTATTGCATTAGCTTGAATTCTTAAATTATTTAATTTTATGAGATTGACTTCCAGTATTGTCGGCAGCTAGTTTACAAAAACCACTTCTCTTCATGAAAAGGCAGTATGTTTTATTCCTAGTTTTAAATATTTTATTAGGATTAGGTGCTGAATGTTCCGACTCTAATGAGAGGGTCATAATTTTCCTTTTTCATTTATCCCAAGAATATAGTATATTATGTGCATACATTTCCATACATCAAATTGTCCTTAGATGTCATGGAAACCCCAACTTTGTCACTGTAGAATTTTGCATCAGTATGCTGTAGATTTACATTTTCTCTTAGTGTGTTCAGTATGTTCATCCTAGAGCCACAAATGATAAAGAGCTCTAGCCGTCTTTCCTTGTAATCAAGGTTTATTATTAGTGTTAAATTTGCTTCACAGAATACTCAGTAGCATATTGTGTTTTCTATTTCTGCGACCATTTATGTAGCATCAAAATTGCTTATTTTCTGAAAGCTTAAAAAATGTACAGATTTCCTTACGTTTGCCACACCTTCATGGGATGCTTTTGATTTTTTTAAGCTGTTAATGTGAGTCATAAACGTGACTTCCTTTCTCTTCCCCACTCCTGAAAAATGGCTCTCCCAGCCCACCTCCACGCCTATTCTTTTTTGAAGACTTGAGAAGTAATAACAAGCCCTTGACATTTCAGACTGTACTTGGTTCTCATTTTCTGTAAACAGGTGTCTCTCATGTCCTTTGAAAAGGCGTTTCACAGAAGTTGAAATACAATGGCCAGTAAATATATGAAAAGATGCTTAACATCACTAGTAGCCAATAAATGCAAATTTAGGCCTCAGCAAGACACCACTTCTTTGATCATTTTGGCAAGAGTAAAAAGAATGAAAGCATCCTATGTTGTTGAGAAAGAAAGAGGGGCGTGTCCACCCTCAGACACTTGGTTGGATATAAAACGATATAACTTCTGGAAGGATGATGTGGAGTATCTCACAACATAAAAAGTACCTATGCCTGAAACTCAATACCCTCCCTCTAGAAATTCATCCTACAATGACATGTACACAGAGAAACACATGTAAAGATGTTCACCAGTTCCTTGAAGTGGTAAAAAGAATGGAAGCAATCTGAAATATCCATGCAGGGGGACTGTTTACATTAAAAGACATCAGTATTAAATAAATGCTTATGTATGTCTATTTATTTGTTTATTTATTTTTGGCTGTGTCGGGTCTTCGTTGCCGCGCGCGGGCTTTCTCTAGTTGCC
Organism: Neophocaena asiaeorientalis asiaeorientalis; assembly: GCF_003031525.2. Classification (NCBI taxonomy): domain Eukaryota; kingdom Metazoa; phylum Chordata; class Mammalia; order Artiodactyla; family Phocoenidae; genus Neophocaena; species Neophocaena asiaeorientalis. The sequence goes on along the minus strand of NW_020173111.1, from coordinate 1,939,294 downwards.
GTGAGCGGGCGCTACTCTTCGTTATGGTGCGCGGGCTTCTCGTTGCTGTGGCTTCTCTTGTTGCAGGGCATGGGCTCTAAGTGCATGAGCTTCAGTAGTTGTGGCTCAAGGGCTCTAGCGCACAGGCTCAGTAGTTGTGGCACACGGGCTTAGTTGCTCCGCAGCATGTGGGATCTTCCCGGACGAGGGCTCAAACCCATGTCGCCTGCCTTGGCAGGTGGATTCTTAACCACTGCGCCACCAGGGAAGCCCCAGAATAAAAGCTTATGGATGTGAAAAAGAACAAGGCAAATCTATATGAACTGACTTGGAAAGAGACACAGGATATATTAAGTAAAAGAAAAAATGTTGAAGAATATGATCTCAGTTTTGTTTTTTTTTTAAGTATTGAACATGTGGCAAAAGACTAGGGGAAAATTCTGGAAGGAGATACAGCTGAGCAGGCTCAGCCTGGGGAAGGTTGCCAGGAGGGAAGACCCACACCGGTACCTTTCACTCATCTGTCTTATTGAAATTTGTTGCAAGAATTATGTGCTGATTTCATAATAAAAACCAATATGGTAAAAAAAAAAAAAAAAAGCGATATCTTTATGACTCACTCTTTTAGCATTATAAAACCTCCAACTTGGATAAAATTCATTTAGTGGAAGGAACACTGCTGAGCACCTAGTAAGACAAACAAAGCTTGGATAAATTGTTGTTAAATATTAATATTGTCATCTATTTAAAAATGTACATGTGACAAGTTTTTCTAACCTCTTATTTTGGCCTTTTGTGGCATTTTATTTCAGGATATCTCTTGTAGGCAGAAAATTAGTCCAATCTACTTTTCACCCAGTTTGATACTCTTTACTTATTAATGCTATTAATATTAATTATTATTATTTATGGTCATAATTGTTCCACTTTGATTCGCGTCACCCTACTTGAGGAATTCTGCTTTTTATTTCTTTACTCTCTTTTTATATCCTTCACAGGCAGGCATGGTGAATAGATTTCAGCATGGCTGCGCAGAACAGCTTCTGGAAGGTAGAAATGTCTCTGCTTTCTTATCTACATGTACCTGATAAATGACAGCTACTGGGGACACATTAGAATAAGGGCTCCTAGTTCACGATACTATGTTTTTTACGTTTAGAATCATGATTGACTCTCTCCCCTGTCCTGGCTCAGAATAGATCTTGGGGAGAGAACTCTATTTTATTCTGGGGAAGAGGGGAGTGGGGAGTGAATAGGACTAAGGCAGAGAAAAAGCAGAATCAAGTCAAAGGATGGGGGTGGGAGACCCACGGCACTGAGGCGGTGGTGCTGGGTCTCCAGGAGATGGGCCGTTTCCTTACCGTTTTTTGTTTTTTGTTTTTGTTCTTTTTTTGCAGTACACGGGCCTCTCACCGTTGTGGCCTCTCCCGTTGCGGAGCACAGGCTCCGGACGCGCAGGCTCAGCGACCATGGCTCACGGACCCAGCCGCTCCGCGGCATGTGGGATCTTCCCGGACCGGGGCACGATCCCGCGTCCCCTGCATCGGCAGGCGGACTCTCCATCACTGCACCACCAGGGAAGCCCTCCTTACCGTTTTAATAAACATCCTCTGAGACGTTTGTGATTTATACATAGGAGTAGAGGTGAAATAGAACCCTGACTGTGTTTCACCACTTTCCCAGCTAGTTTCAGGAGTCATCCTATTTCCTGTTCCATCACATTTCTGCAGCTACGACGTATCTTCTGCTGGGAAAGCTCAGAATATCCCACTACCTGGGAAGAAGCTTGCTTTGCTTCAGTTCTCCCAAAGAAGGCATCAACCATATTCCAATCTACTTTTCACCCAGTTTGATACTCTTTACTTATTAATGCTATTAATATTAATTATTATTATTTATGGTCATAATTGTTCCACTTTGATTCGCGTCACCCTACTTGAGGAATTCTGCTTTTTATTTCTTTACTCTCTTTTTATATCCTTCACAGGCAGGCATGGTGAATAGATTTCAGCATGGCTGCGCAGAACAGCTTCTGGAAGGTAGAAATGTCTCTGCTTTCTTATCTACATGTACCTGATAAATGACAGCTACTGGGGACACATTAGAATAAGGGCTCCTAGTTCACGATACTATGTTTTTTACGTTTAGAATCATGATTGACTCTCTCCCCTGTCCTGGCTCAGAATAGATCTTGGGGAGAGAACTCTATTTTATTCTGGGGAAGAGGGGAGTGGGGAGTGAATAGGACTAAGGCAGAGAAAAAGCAGAATCAAGTCAAAGGATGGGGGTGGGAGACCCACGGCACTGAGGCGGTGGTGCTGGGTCTCCAGGAGATGGGCCGTTTCCTTACCGTTTTTTGTTTTTTTTTTTGTTCTTTTTTTGCAGTACACGGGCCTCTCACTGTTGTGGCCTCTCCCGTTGCGGAGCACAGGCTCCGGACGCGCAGGCTCAGCGACCATGGCTCACGGACCCAGCCGCTCCGCGGCATGTGGGATCTTCCCGGACCGGGGCACGATCCCGCGTCCCCTGCATCGGCAGGCGGACTCTCCATCACTGCACCACCAGGGAAGCCCTCCTTACCGTTTTAATAAACATCCTCTGAGACGTTTGTGATTTATACATAGGAGTAGAGGTGAAATAGAACCCTGACTGTGTTTCACCACTTTCCCAGCTAGTTTCAGGAGTCATCCTATTTCCTGTTCCATCACATTTCTGCAGCTACGACGTATCTTCTGCTGGGAAAGCTCAGAATATCCCACTACCTGGGAAGAAGCTTGCTTTGCTTCAGTTCTCCCAAAGAAGGCATCAACCATACTCCTCTGGCTTAGACTCCCTGACGCTGAGGGGCCACATCTGGCCCTGGCAGTGGCCACTCAGGCCCGCACACAAACGCGGGGAACCCTATCTCTCTGCTTCCTCCTCCATCGTCGAGGAGTGGTTGCTGGCTGAGCCTCTCTGCCTCGCGCTCTCATCTCTCCTCCCTCCCTTCCCTGTTCGCCAGCTGGAGGCCAGTGCACTCCTGGAACCTGGGCTTGGGCTTGGGGTGAAGGAGAGGCTCTCTTGGACTGAAACCACATAGTTAAATCCATTTTGCTAGAGACTCTGCAGATTCAGGTCCAAACCAGGAGAAGAGGTTGTGATTTCTGCTTTCCCTCTGCCATTGTCTCTTGTGCTAATACCTCCGTCAAGGACCACTGAGTAAGGAGGTATGGCTGGACCAAGGCCAAGTTCAGGCACTTCTGGGGGGTCCTGACTGCACAGCCAGGTGATGTCCTCCAAACTGACCACAGCAGGCTGCCAGCTGAGAGTCGCAGGAGCCAGAGGGGGTAACAGAGATGTTGCATTCTGCTCTGATTTGGGGTTCATAAAATATGGTCCCTGTAGCTAAGGGACCCAGGATGAGATGTCTGTAATTGTAGGAAGGTCTCATGGGAAATAGGGCAGGCATGCGACATCAGACCCTCACCTTCACTTTAGGAGCTGGGATCACCCACAACCAGGGCCCGAGTCACTCCCCAATCCCCAGTGTCACCAGCTGTAGGTCAAGACAGTGCACTGTGGTCAAAAGAATTTGCCGAGGAAAGGGGAGGGTTTCCTGGGTGGATTCCAGTCGGGGCTGTAGTCATGGTGCTTCCGAGGGCTCCTGGGCACTTCTCTCTCTACAGATGACAATGGGTGCTGGACCAGAAGAGATGCAGCTTCACCCCGTAAAGGAGAAAACAGACCCCATAGTCATTCAGAGAGCCTGTGGCTTCAGACAGAGCTGAGACCTAGTGACTCAGGCCTGGGAGTTCACGTGAAACTCGTGGAAGACGGTGAAGGGGGAAAGAGTGCTGAGGATGGAACCCTGGGGAAGGGAACTGAGGAACAAAAGGCACCTTTTAAAGACTCTCAAAGGAAGTTGCCCAAGAGCCAGGATGATGACGCTCAGAAAGTTTTGCAAGAACTTCTGGTGTAAAGTTATCAGTGTCTCTTAGCAATTATCCAAAGCAACAAAGAAACGATACAGGCACCATCTATTAGAAATTAGGGAAACTAGGTAAAATAGGTTAAAAGGATGCCAAAAGCAATGGGAAGGATCAGGGTTTGGGGAGAAAAGGGGAGAGGATGCTGATAATTGCTGATTTCAGAAAAAGCAGGCGATGAGTTCAGATTTCAGGAAAAAATGTGGTTCTTCAAGAGGAGGGAATTCCCACAGTGCAAAACTAAAATCCCCCCCGCTTTTTTGGCTGTGCCACTTGTAGGATCTTAGTTCCCTGACCAGGAACTGAACCCAGGCCATGGCAGTGAAAGCCTTGAGTCCTAACCACTGGTTCACCAGGGAATCCCCTAAAATCCTTTTTTTAAAAAATAGTAAGAATAAAGTTCTCACTGAATCTGGATTTGTTCCAAGAAGATTGAAGATAAGACTAAATGAGGAAACGTAGTAAGACAAGTCATATTTGTAGGAAGTAATTGTTTGTCCTCGAGACAGAAAGGAGAAAAGAACCTGCATTGTGAAGAATCTGAAAACTGACCAATTCCATTGCCTGAGGAGAAATAAAGGCTGAACACTCACGTAGAAGGTTCTAGATCAGAAAGCACAGTTCTGCTCGTCTAGAACACAGACCAGGCTTCTTCCCTATTTGAATCTCCCACAAAAAGCTGGCCCATGAGAAAAAGCAACCAACACAAGGTCCACACCAAGGGCTTCCCTGGTGATGGTGTGGTTAAGAATCTGCCTGCCAATTCAGGGGACAAGGGTTCGAGCCCTGGTCTGGGAAGATCCCACATGCTGCAGAGCAACTAAGCCCGCTCGTCACAACTACTGAAGCCCACAGGCCTAGAGCCTGTGATCTGCAACAAGAGAAGCCACCGCAATGAGAAGCCAGCACACTGCAATGAAGAGTAGCCCCCACTCGCTGCAACTAGAGAAAGCCCACGTGCAGCAGCGAAGACCCCATGCAGCCAAAAATAAATAAATAAAATTAATTAATTAAAAAAGTATATATTAACCCAAGAACAACAAAAAACAATCAACCCAACTGAAAAATGGCAAAGCACTTGAAGAGACATTTTTCCAAAGAAGATACACAAATGGCCAATAAGCACATGAAAAGACGCTCAGCATCACTAATCACTAAGGGCGATGCAAATCAAAACCACAGTGAGATACCACCTCATACCCAAAGGATGACTCATGAAAACAAAAACGAAAAACAAAAGTCCCAGAGAATAGCAAGTGTTGGCAAGACTGTGGAGAAACTGGAACCCTTGTGCTTCGCTGGCAGGAATATAAAGTGGTGCAGCCACTGCCAACGGTACAGCAGTTACTAAAAAATAATAAAATTACAATGACCATGTGATCCAGGAATTCCACTTCTGGTTATATATCCAAAAGAACTGAAAGTACGGTCTAGAACAAATATTTGTATATCCATGTTCATGTCAGCATTACTCACAATAGCTAAAAGGTGGAAACAACCCAAATGCCCATTAATGGCTGAATAAAAAGTGGTCTACCCATACAATGAAATATTATTCAGTCTTAAGAAGAAATTAAATTCTGACAAGGAAAATACACGGATGAACCTTGAAGACATCAAACTAACTATGAAAAAAATGAGTAAAGAAGAAAATTTAGGTGATACAAATAAACTTTATTTAACACTTCATGAAGCAGACAGCGTCCTTTTGGAGAAGTGTAAAATGGAGTGGGAGGCAAGAAGTGTCTGTAGGGTAGAGAACAAAGAACAAGGAAGAAAAAAACCAAAGTATCTGATTGACTGAGGCCACATAGTCGACCTTGTTTGGGGTGAGAAGGCCCAGAGTTGGCTTGGTGTTCAGGGTTCGGCTGACTGGATATACTGCGTTTCTGGTCAAGCAGACCATTTACAGGAACGAGAAGGTTATCTGAGTTTCAGTTCACTGACAGTCACCCCAGGCAGGAGTATCTTGAACCTAGAAAGTTATTTCAACATAACTAAGTGAAATAAGCCACTCACAAAAGCCAAATACTGTATGATTCCATTTATCTGAGGCTCCTAGAACAGTCAAAGTTAGGGGCTTCCCTGGCGATCCAGTGGTTAGGACTCTGCTCTTCCACTGCCAGGGGGCCTGGGTTCAATCCCTGGTCAGGGAACTAAAATTCTGCGTGCCATGTGGTGTGACCAAAAAATATATATATATTCAAATTTATAAAGATATAAAGTGGAAGGGTGGTTTCCAGGGGCTGAGGGGCAGGGAGAATGGGGAGCTAGTGTTTAATGGGGACAGAGTTGCAGTTTGAGAAGACGAAAATGTTCTGAAGATGGATGGTGGTGATGGTTGCATAGCAATATAAAGTCGCTTAATGCCACTGATGAAATGATCAGTTTTATGTGATATATATTTTACCACAATAACAAAATTACAAGACAAAAAGGAAGATAGTAACAACAACGACAAAAGCAAACAGCAGATCGAGAGCACGCACCAGAAAAGTGAAGCCAAAAAGCTGATGAAAATCGTGAACAATTATTTTGCAATTACTTTTCTTAAAGTTAGTGAAGCAATTTCCTCTACAAGGCAAGGTTGTAAAACAGAGCTCTGAGGGCTCAAGGGAATCACAGCTAGACAACAGGAGGAATTCACTGGACACTGGTAGAGCTTAGGAAAGAAAAGAAGAGAAAAGTAAATCTGTCACAGAAGCAAATGCTGACTGGAATTCATACAAGAAGAGACACTACTTAAAAAAAACAACAACAACTAAGCAACACCAAAGACAGAGATGAGAAAAGTAAGCAAAATGAAGTGAAAATGAAATGCTAAAAAGGTTTGGCAAAAATACATGAAATAAAGGCAAAACACCAACGTACGCTCATTGGAATCCCCAAAGAAGAAAACTGAGAAATGTGAACAGAACAAATATCTAAAGATAAAATGCAAAAAAAAAAAAAGATTTCCATAATGACCCTCAGCACAAAAACAACCGAGCAGCAGCTACAGAAGCCGCAAGGATAGAAATCTTCAGAGGGTCTGCAAGGGGGTGTGCGTGTGATACTCTCGTAATTTTCCTTTTCCAGGATAATTTTTGGCGTGCTATGAGTTCTCAGGATTATAGAAGAAAAGATGTTTTGACTCACGATAGCTTAGATTTACTTCTTAGAATTCATCTGGAAACTGACAACAGTTTTATCTTTCAGCTTTGTGTTCAAAACTTATTTACCTTTTACATGATCATTATAAGAGGTGCCGACACTTCAGATAAGCAAGAGAGAGGATACAAATCTCTTTTGCTTCCACCACTCACGGCAGTCACCATACAAACAAGTATTTTGACTGGTACATTATTAAGGACAAAATAAGGGACTTTACATCCATTTTCTTCCGTGTTGCTCCAAACAACATGTAAGGTCAGTGCGTTTACCTTCCTCACATCTCACAGCCAAGGAAAGGCCGGCTCAATGGGGGGAACGTACTCACCCAGGCGTCTCTCCCGGTGAGCGCAGCACGTGGATGCAGGCTGGTCCACGTTTTGCTTCTATGCTGGGTCCCCACAACTTCAAGACGCATCTCTAACTTTGGAAAGTGAGGCAGATGTGATGAGACAGCTTTGAGCTGTGTTTCCAAGGGTCTGAGCCACAGCTGACCACGGTCTGCAGTGTTGCCTGGGCAGTGGACAGAGCTCTCAGGAAAAAAATAGCTGCTTAGGGACTTCCCTGGTGGCACAGTGGTTGGGAATCCGCCTGCCAATGCAGGGGACACGGGTTTGAGCCCTGGTCCGGGAGGATCCCACATGCTGCGGAGCTGCTGAGCCTGTTCCCCACAACTACTGAGCCTGCTCTCTGGAGCCCACAAGCCACAACTACTGAGCCCATGCGCTACAGCTACTGAAGCCCGCGCGCCTAGAGCCCGTGCTCCGCAATGAGAGAAGCCACTGCAGTGAGAAGCCTGTGCATCGCGGCGAAGAGTGGCCCCCGCTCGCCGCAACTAGAGAGAGCCCACGCACAGCAATGAAGACCCAACACTGCCAAAAATAAATAAATATTAAAATAAATTAATTAAAAAAAAAATAGCTGCTTATCACCAGGTCAGGGGAGGTACATACATATTTTGGCCTTCTCATCAGGAAAAAGGGCTCAGATAGTGAACAGGTCAGAGGAAAGAGTGGATTTACCTTGGACCAGAACCATGTCCGAGGACAGCTCTGCCCCTTTCCTCCCTTTCAGCTGCAGTGATGCTGAGGCTTCCTCATAGAGCAGCACTTCCCAGACTTAATGTACACACAAGTCCCCAGGGATCCTGTCCGATGGCTGATTCAGTTTCAGATGCCCGAAATTCTGCATTTCTAACCAAACTCCCAGGAAGCTCTGCTGTTGCCAGTCCTAGATCAAACTTGGCAAGAAACTCAGTGGCAAGAAACGCTTCTCAGGATGCCCCTGGCTTTCAAGTCCAAGTCCAGGCTTTTTACTATGACCCCTATGGTCCACTTGACGTGACCCCTATTTCCAGCCTCCACCTCCATTTTCATTTCTGCATGGTTCCCTGATGATCACAAGGCCTGTATCCAGAAAATTTAAAGAACTCCAACAAGTTCATTTAAAAAAGACAAATAGTCCAATAGAAAAATGCATGAGAAACTTGAATGGGCACCTCATTCCTGCCCATTGGAGGGCAGACAAAAACTCACAAGGTAGAGGGGGCTGTCGTTGACCACACTGGGAATCCAACTGGGCAGAAGCCACCTTCAGGGAAAGCCTCAGCTGGGAAGCTGGCTGTGGCATTTGGGGAACTCACGGGAAATTGCCTCTGGGGCTGATCTTGAACTTGGTGCATCCTCGGAACTCATAGGAAGTTGTCTCTGGGGCTGATGTTGAACTCACTGGCTGTCCACCTGATGACTGAGCTCCACTGGGATAAGGAAAGAGGCCACACCCCTTCCCCTGCAGTGTGCCCTCTACTGACAAAGCTTAACCCAGAGCTAGCTGTCAAAGGAGAACAGTCAAGAGGGTCCAGCGCAGGGTCGCAGGCAGTGCACTTAAGGGTGGATTTGGAGCGGAGAAGTAACACATTGATAACTGGCACAGGGACAAAATGTTAATGGTTGTGAATCTGGGTGAAAGGATACGTATGGGAGTTCTTTCTACCATTCTTGAACTCTTCTGTATGTTTGAAATTACTCCTAAATTAAAGAACTTAAATAAAAGAATACCATTCATTGAAACTGGCCAAAGTAAGACTTTGGGGAGGATGATTTCTTGATTTTAAAGACTGCATTGGACTCTAGAAGAGAATTTGATTTTGGTCTTTGATTCTTTTGGACTTTAAAAGATTTTGATTTCTTTTAATTTTTAAAAGGTTAGGAAGTAACGGAAGGAACCAAACTTGGGTCTGCTCACCCATGCACAGTAAAGCCAACCTACTGACACCGAGTTGTGGTGAAGGAAAGTGCAGCGTTCATTGCAGGCACCAAGCAAGGAGTCTAGGCAGCTAGCGCTCAAAAGACCCGAACTCCCCGATGGGTTTCAGGGACAGGTTTTTAAAGACAAGGTGAGGGAGGTGGGCGGTGCGGTGTGTGATCAGCACGTGGGTATTCTTCTGATTGGTGGGTGGTGAGGTAATCAGGAGTCAACATCATCAACCAGCTGGTTCTAACTGGTCTGGGGTCTGCATGCTTGTGGGTAGCGTGCAGTTAACTTCTCCCACCTGGTGGGGGCTTCAGTATCTGCAAAACAGCTCAAAGGCTCAGAGTCTTATCTACAGCCCTTGAGGAGGAACGAAATGTTCTTGACTTTGTTTAACGGCTAAACTATTATTATTTTGTCTTGCTTGACTGTTTTCCTTTCTTTCTACATTTTCTCACTTCTCTGATTAATTTATTCTCTGGAGCTTCGGGAAGGCTTAGGAGGCTAAAGTTTTTCTACAGACAAGAGGCAACCAGAGGACACTGGGGGGGTGTAGGGGGAGCGTATCAAGGGTGTCTGGTAGCTGATGGCTCCCTCTCACCAGGGCATGTGATTGCGTGTGTCTTCCTCCTCTTACGAAACTGTAGATTACACCTCAGAGTTAATATGTTTCTCAGAACTCCTGACTGACTGTGATGGAGGGCCTTGTACCACCTTGGGGGCACTCATGAAGAACCCCACTTAACCCAGAAGAGAGAGGGAGACAGTGGTGGGTGTGGGGTTGCCCTGAGTAACACGGGGAGTTGATGGGCTTCTCTTGGCCAGGAGGGCGAAGACTTAACTAGTGGGGAGATGAAATGAGGGGAAGGTGTTTGTTCACCAGAATTCCGGTGACCTAGAAGGGCATGCTTCCAGGAAGTAGATCCTGATGGGGAAGCAGCTGGGTGCTGAAGGCATTTCAGGGAGGAAGAGAGCAGAGGAGCTGCTTGGGCTGTGAGGCAGGAAGTATGGGCCAGAGAGAGGGGGCAAGAGGAAAGTCTTTTTTCCGGAAGCTTCTGCCCCTGTGGAAGAATCTGGGAACCAGAGAAGCAGGTGACAAGGGAAAGCCGAGCCTCTCCCACCCCCTCTGGTGCTGGCTCAGAGCATTAGTAAGGATCCTTCACGTTTCTGTCAAGGGTATTTTCTCCCAGGTTGCTGTGAGCCTGGGGCTGCAAATCTGCACCCAGAAGGAGTCCTGGATTTTGTTCAGGCTACACTTATTTCGTGGCTGAAGAAACCAAAACTCAGAAATGGGACCAGGCAAATAAGTGTCAGAGATGAGTCTTGAGTTTCCATTCTGATTCCTTCTTTTCTTTTTTTCTTCGAAACTTTCCACAAAACAAACAAAACCCCACGCTTCATGACTACGTATTTTGTGCAGGTATTATTTTTTTTATTTGTTAATTTAAAAAGAATATCTATTTATTTGGCTGCATTGGATCTTCATTGCGGCATGCGGGATCTTTCACTGTGGCGAGTGGGCTCTTTGTTGCGGCGTGCAGGCTTCTCTAGTTGTGGCACGTGGGCTCCAGAGCCCACGGGCTCAGTAGTTGCAGCGTGTAGGCTTAGTTGCCCCATGGCATGTGGGATCTTAGTTCCCTGACCAGGGATCAAACCTGCGTCCCCTGCGTTGGAAGGCAGATTCTTAACCACTGGACCACCAGGGAAGTCCCTGTGCAGGTATTATTATTGACAATGTTTATTCGGAACTTTAAGGATGCTCACTCACACTAAAAGAACAATATTAAATGGGGCGAAAGCTGTTTACTTACTGTTATGCTCATGAAAATATTACAACAGCAACAAAAGCAGGAACCACACGGCCTGGGGTGACTACTTAAAACCCCTAGATCATAAGAGAGTTCCCATAGCCCATCCTAGAAACCAGCACCAGCAAAGGCACATGACCCAGTCCTGACCAGTCAGAGTGGGTCCCTGGACTTTTGCCCCTCCCCTTTCCATGTGGGAGTCCCCCAGCTAGCAGCAGCCACACCTGGAGGTGCTGAGGCCACGGTGCCTGAATGTGGCGGAAGTCTGTCTGAGAAATGGAAAGACAGATGCTTGATGACATCATTTTCATCCTCTGGATCCACACACACCTGAAGCCCACTGTTCCCCTAAGCTTTTTAAGTACATGAGCCAATAAATTCCTCCCTTTTTCATATGCCGGTTTGAATTGGCTTTGGCCACTTAACAAAATGATGACTAATATATGTCTAATTAAAGCGTTGTAGGTACAGTCAAGAGAATATTTTGCAACATGGAAAAGTAATGTCTATAAAAACTCTGTGAAACATGGAAGCGTAGAAAATATTGCTAAGTGAAAACAACAAAATGGAAAGTTATAGATCTGTAGGCAAATGAGGGAGTTGAGAATGCAAGAGAAAGAAAACTCAGTGAGTTACAGAAAAAAAATCTACTCTACAATGCAGCCTTGAGAGAGGGTCCCCAGCAGGCAGTAATGGCCAAAGCAAGAAAAGCACAGAAACAAAATTCTCCACCAAAATACCAGCACCCTCTCACTGTTGTGGCCTCTCCCGTTGCGGAGCACAGGCTCCGGACGCGCAGGCTCAGCGGCCATGGCTCACGGGCCCAGCCGCTCCGCGGCATGTGGGATCCTCCCGGACCGGGGCACGAACCCGTGTCCCCTGCATCGGCAGGCGGACTCTCAACCACTGCGCCACCAGGGAAGCCCCTTTCCCCCTATTCTTTACTTTCCTGAATTTTAAAAAGTTGTATTGAATGTCCAGACACTACTTTTAAAATAGCAGCTGAAACATAGGAAAGAAAAAAATAGGTGTAAGATGGGTGAACGGGGAAGCCAGGAGAGTTCCTACAGGTTCCTGTGCCTTGAGGAGCCCAAGAACTTCTGTTGTGGCGAGGATGGAGGGGCTCCTTCCTGATGGGAATCCGGCTGAGCAGGTTGCGGTGACATCCTTTTATGTGCAAACCCAGGATCTCCTCCAGCGATTACTGCCCAGGTCGGGGAGGGGGAGGACAGAGGGCCAACACAAGCTGAGTTGATACAAAAGAGAGAACCCAGCATACCCTTCATTCCCAGAGCCCTTCTGTCTGGTGTCAGCACTTAATACAGAGCCTGGGGTCAAATAATACACGTTTCACATGGGCTGACTCTGCATGCAAGGGAGGGAGCAGGGGCGGTGAAGGGGTCCAGGAAATGAGTTACACACATGAAGGAGGGAGGGATGCGACAGGCTGACCTCCCTTACCTTACAGTGTGACACTCACCACTGACAGCGCCCTCAACACCCTCGTAGACCTGTCAGCTGCTGAGTCTCCAGGCATTGCCTCTGCCAACCTCGCCCCACCACCGCCGTGGTCCCCTTTTCTTCCACTCAGAGACCCCTGGGCTCAGTTGTCTTCATCCTCTCCTGTCCCCTGGGATCCTGCTTTCCCTGGTGGCAGAGGTACAGTCCCCACGGTTCCTTCCGAAGACGAGCTCACAGGCTTTTTTTCTTGGGAGAGTTTCTGGAAAACACACACACACACACACACCAATCAAAGGAAAGCTACAGAAGGCTCCCATGCAGCATGGCGTGGAGATCCGGGCCCGGGCTCAGAGGTCAGGCTCCCGGGCTGTCATCCTGACTCTCCCTCCACATAGTTGCAAGCATTTGGCAAGTTGCATAAGCTCGCTTATGAACACCACAGTCTGGGGGATGAAACAGCAAAAATGTATTTTCTCATAGCTCTGGAGGCTGCAAGCCTCAGATCCAGGTGCTGGCCAATCGAGTTCCCGGTGAGGACTCTCCCTGGCTTGCAGACAGCTGCCTTCTTGCTTTGTCCTCACAGGGCCTTTCCTCTGTGCCGGTGCAGGCAGAGAAAGAGAGAGCCCTGTGTGTTTCCTCCTCCTCTTATGAGGACACCAGTCCCCTAGGATTATGGCACCACCCCTACAAACTCATTCAACCCAAATCACCTCCCCAAACCCCCATCTCCAAAAAGTCACCTTGGGGCTTAGGGATTCTACGTATAAATGTTAGGGGGACACGTTTCAGTCCATAACACTCCCTGTGGCTCAGTGTCCTGTTCTGTACAACTGGCAAGACCCTCTGCCCGGCACATGGACCTCAAGGAGCACCGAGGGAGAGACAGAAGGCATGACCAGGTCTCCCCAGGACTGGCGCCACTATCTCCAAGATGAACACGATACCGTTTGGACCCTCAGGGCCACCAGACACCCATGTCCTCGGGAACATCCATGCAAACGGCACACACACACACTGGCTTCCTCATCACCCTTCCCATAAACCCTGGTGCCCATAAGCGCCAGTTAAAGCTTCCCCCTCCTCCAGCCCCACCCACGAGGGAAACCACAGCCTCACCTTCTGCTGCAGGCTCTCATAGCACTGGGTGAATTCTGTCAGCTTCCTTTCCAGCTCCCAAGCCTGCGCCCTTAGCTCTTCCGCAAGCTCTGATTTTGTTCCCTCCTTCAGCTGTTTCCAGTCCTTCAGGAGGGAGGCCAAGCCCACGCTGAGGGAGAAGCCAGCCACTGCCGTCCCCAGCAAGCGAGCCTTTGCTTTCATCACCAGCGTGGTACCTTCAAAAGCCCTTTGCACCTGCCTGCTCCTCCGGGCTGAGACTTGGCCAGTGGTCAGGAGATTCTTGGCAGCAGTGGCCAGGCGCGGGTTGGCCCTGGCTATCTGAAAGGCACGGATGCTCTTCCGGATATCCTTGACGGTGCTTTCACAATCCTGGACCACCTTTCCGGCAGCCACGACATAGGCTGCCCCAGCTCTCCTGACCTCTTGGGCACGGGTGGGCACCAGGCTACCGACATAAGCTTGGGCTTCTTGACTGTGAAAGCGTTCCAGAACGTTGGTCAAGATGCTGGTGACCTCCCCTGCTTTCCCCAAAACTCTACCAGCAGCGGAGAGTATCAGGCTTCCTCCTGCTACTGCCGGAGCGAGGACCAAGCCCAGGATGCTCATGACTTCTGAGACCACAGCGATGGAATTGGCCACTATGCTGGTCTTGGTGAGCGTTCTGTGGGTTGTGTCGACGTGGTCTGCAAGGGTATGGAGCTTTCTGATGCCCACTTCCAGCTCCCCTTTCCGGATGGGAAACTCTTCCAAAAATATTCTTTCTTCAGCTGACAGGTCACTATCTTGCCACTCCACATCTTCATATGGAAGAATGTCATCTTCGTCCCTGTGGATGAGTGAAATAAAGACGTTCAGTCTCCCGGACGGGAAAGCCAAATTCGTAGTCAAGCCCATGTGGTTTCTGGATGTTCTTGCCCCTCCAGACTTTCAATCCTCCCTGCGTCTTCCTAGCATCTCTGTTACCTCTAACTCAACTGTGAAAAGTCCCAGAGCATTGCTGGGAGCTGCTGGTTCCCTGAAGAGAGCACATAAGAGGGGGATCTGGAGGGAAATGGGAGAAACGTAGCCCTGGCCAAGAGATGGAAGAGGTGGATTAGTGCTGAGAGACTTTTTCAACCTTGTTCAAAGAGGCTATGGGAACTGTCACGAGGAGGGGCAGTGGGAAATGCAAGGACCCAAGTCAAGATAAGGAACCTGGGACGAATCGCCAGGAGGGAGAGGGCTGGGAAAAACAGGAGGAAGCAGAGTCCGGCTGTTGGGCCGGAGGTTGGGAGTCCTGAACGCGTAGAGGTGAGTGAGAGGGAAGAGGCGCCATATTGTATAATGCATCCCCCACTTTGATGACCTTGGTTTTTTTTCAGCTTGTGGGATCTTAGTTCCCTGCCCAGGGATCTAACCCTTGCCCCCTGTAGTGGAAGCGCAGAGTCTTAACCATTGGAGGGCTGGGGAAGTCTCCACTTTGATGAACTTGAATTCGGTGCTCTGCTGTGCCTCTGGAGTTGCACAGTGAGAGGGCTGAGAGAAATGACTGCTAAAGCTCTGAATGTTCTCCTTGGCACTTGGCCGGCTCTCCTTGCTCTCTCCAGCAGAACTGGTTCTTCACGGGAGAAATCAGGGACAAAAGGACCCAGCCCCTTCCCCCGTCTTCTCACAGTAGGCAGTCCTGAGGGATTTTTGCCAGCCCAGCTGAGTGTGGCTTTCATGGGACAGCAGTCTCGGGGGAGAACAAAGCCCTCTCCTTCAGGAACTTTCCCGGGTGCATTGCCTTCAGGGCAAGCTGAAGAGGCCTGGTGATAACACAGATTCCCTGCCCACAGGAGGGTGTCAGAGCTGGAAGGAGCCCTAGGGAAGATCTAAGCTTCCTATTTTACTTTTCTGTGGAGGGAACAGAAGCCCAGAGCTGGGCAGGGCTCTCACCCAAAGGAAGGTGTGAGGTTGACATGCAGCTTTGAATGGGGACTCAGAGCTCCAGCCCGTCCTCTCATCGGGACAGTTGATGTGAGGAATTCCTCACTGAGGTATATATACACATGCCTTTTAATCTCTCTTCACACACACACACACACACACACACACACACACACACACACACAGTTCCTCAATGGAAAAGGTTAGAAACCAAATATACTACCAAGGAAGCCTTTAGTGTTTATGAAGTAATTAATTTAGGCCCAGTTGTCAGTTAACCAGTAGCCGTAAATCAGTTGACAGAGCAAAAAGTACCCCGGGACTTGCAGTGGGGATGGGGCGGATGGCAGCAGGGAGGGTAACCCTGCTGAGAGACCCCCAGCTTCACAGACGCCACCATGCAGCCCACCCTGATCTCTCTGCTTCCTCAGGTTTGCAGGGACGAAGAGAAACAACAGAGAGATTTGTACCTGCAAAGGTCGACAGCGCGGGGAGAAAGTGGGGTGGTGGTGGTGGGATGAACTGGGAGATTGGGATTGACATATATACACTACTATGTATAAAAGAGATAACTAATAAGAACCTGCTGTAAAAATAAATAAATAAAATAAAATTCCAAAGGAAAAAAAAAGATCCATAACGCCACTTTGCATTCACTGTGAAGTTTTGTCTTTCACGTGGTTGGTAGCTAACAGGAGCTTGGCTTCGTGTGTGTGTGTGTGTGTGTGTGTGTGTGTGTGTGTGTGTGTGTGTGTTTTGTGGGATCTTTGTTCCCCGACCAGGGATCAAACTCAGGGCCCCAGCAGTGAGAGCACCGAGTCCTAACCACTGGATCGCCAGGGAATTCCCTTCTTGTGTTTTTAAATTAAACTAAATGCATCCTGCATTAGGTAATGATGCCTCCTGACACAGTGAAAATTGCAATTGAGCTCTGTGACACCTAATTCCCTCAGCAGACATTTGTTGATTGTCCATATTGGGCTGGTGATATCTGCTGATGAATGGACACTTGGGCTTAAATTCATGAATGCGGTAACACTAAAGGGCCTTTTTGGTGATACATGAACCTCAGAGAGGTGAGGCCCGAAGGGGCAATTTCTGGCCTCAGAGTCCTATTACCCAATGTCATGTACCCGACAAGAACTTGACTTGTGCTCCAAAAGATTTAATGTAGCCGGTGGAATATTTTTTCCCCTGGGAGACATATATACGTAACAGAGACCAGTTGGAGGGCAGGGCATACTTTATGGCTGATGCCCTTGGAACACGTTTGCCGCGTGTCATGAGGATGCCTAAACGTTTCTGCAGAAGTAGCCCTTTCCCCAAGGAAAAAGCGCTCTGGGTTTTACCTTTGCAGACCGACACCAGCCTTGCATAATGCTTTCCCTGCCTGGGTGTCCAGCAGATTCTGTGGCATCAAATCCGTATTCATTTTGCCTGTGGGAGAATGGGAGCTGTCACCACACGTCAAAGGATTTTCTGGTTGGAAACAGAAACCAAGTTTACTGCAGGGGCCACGAAACCATATGAAATTCAAGTATGGAGGGATTTTAGATGGTACGGGATCAAGATAATAATAAACACACAACATACAAAATATTTGCAAACTGCTGTTTTTACATTTTATGTTGACGTGGAGCTTATATAGGATAAGTACTCAAAAGGAAGTCCTCAACTCAGTACATTCTGACATTACACACCAAGTCATCACCTCCCAGATCAAGATAGAGAACAGAAGATTCCCTTAACCCCCTGGCGGTCAATCCGCACCCGGTCCGGGGTGGTGGGCGGGGAGGGGGGGGAGGTGTTTAACCACTATCCTGATTTCCATAACCATTGATTAGTTTGCCTGGTCTTGAACTTCATGTCAATTCAGTCATTTGTTCGGTTTCTTTCGCTCCACACAACATCTGTGAAATTCTTTCACGTTGTCGTGGTTTTAAAAACGTTCAGTAGCTTTAAAAATGTTTACCATGGGCTTCCCTGGTGGCGCAGTTGTTAAGAATCTGCCTGCCAATGCAAGGGACACGGGTTCGAGCCCTGGTCCCGGAAGATCCCACGTGCCGCAGAGCAGCTAAGCCCTTGCGCCGCAACTACTGAGCCTGCGCTCTAGAGCCTGCGAGCCACAACTACTGAGCCCGTGTGTCACAACTACTGAAGCCCGTGTGCCTAGAGCCCGTGCTCCGCAACAAGAGAGGCCACCGCAATGAGAAGCCCGTGCACCTCAACGAAGAGTTGCCCCCACTCACCGCAACTAGAGGAAGCCCGCGCGCAGCAACAAAGACCGAACGCAGCCAAAAATAAATTAAAAAAAAAAAAGATTGCTATGTAGTATTTCATTATAGGAATACACTACAAAACATGCACTTGGTAAGTGGGGGAGCCCAGTGGGAGTCCAGCCAGGTCTAGAATGGTAGATCTCAATCAGGGGTGTGTTTCCTCCCCGGGGGATATTGGTAATGCCTGTAGACATTCAGGGGTCCGGTGGAGGCACTGCTACTGGTATCTAGTGGGTAGAGGCCAGCGATGCTCGACACCCTACAATGCACAGGACGGCCCCCATAGCAAAGAATGGTCCAGCCCAAAATGTCAGTGGTACTGAGGCTGAGAAACCCTGGGGGAGCCCCATTCTTTACCAGCACCCCCTAAAACTTCCCCCATTTTTCATATTAGTCTTATCAGATGAAGGGCTATAGTGACAGTGGGGAACCCTTTGGTCCCATCAGGTCCCATCCCCTCTCTACTGACAGTCTCTCAGTGGATGTCAGAGGATGTTATGTTGGGAGAGGGATGGAAATGATGGGAGAGGATTAGACATGTTTTTCTCATATGAGAGCTTTTTTTTATGAGTTTCTCTTTGCGGTTTTGGGAGACTTCAGCTCCACTGTATCCTGCCCCTTTGCCTGCAAACCAAGTCCCTCACGCACCCCACCAGCGTCAGAAAAGTCGGTTACTCTGAAACACAGCTTTGAGATAATCCTCTTAATCTTTATCACCAACACCCCCTACTCC
Source organism: Neophocaena asiaeorientalis asiaeorientalis (assembly GCF_003031525.2). Taxonomy (NCBI): domain Eukaryota; kingdom Metazoa; phylum Chordata; class Mammalia; order Artiodactyla; family Phocoenidae; genus Neophocaena; species Neophocaena asiaeorientalis. Next base: position 1,920,645 of record NW_020173111.1, on the reverse strand, counting down.
CAAACTACACTAAAAAAACCTACAACCCAAGAAACACTGCAGGTTGCAATTTTGAGACAACTCATTCAGCATTTTTTCTACAAAGATGACAGCCCTAAACCAGTCCTGCAGAGAACGTCTAGAGAAATGCCTTGGCCCATGCCGTCTCCTCCTTTCTGGGGTCCAGGCTCTCTCTCTCTCTGTCTAGGATCCTGGGGTCCCCAGCCAATGGAGGGGAAGACACAACTTGGTTGGTCTAATCATATGCTTAATCATGCTTTTATTTAAACTTCAAATACTCCTGAAGGAGAGATTTCTATCCTGATTTATCAAGTAACGAAGCTGAACTTCAGACCCAGTCTCACATTAGGAACTGGCTGGATGGGGATGTGAACCCCTGGGGGGTTCCTGACAACAGCTCTTTTTCCCAAACCAAGTGCAGGTGGCCAACCCCTTGGGCACATTGTCCTTTAGAGGCCCCAAATCAGCCCTCCTCCTGGGTGTGCTGTCCCACCTGTTCTCAGTGAAGCTCTCACTGTGGCCTCAGGTTCCGAGGGCCTTCTGCTCTCTCCTCTCCGGAGGCCTCTGGTCCAGCAGGGGGCTGTGAGCGTCTGAGCTGCAGGAAGACAAAGACGAAGTGCAGAGTCTCTAGCTGGTTCTTCTCACTAGGGGAAAGGCCCGAGGCTCTGATTGCAAAACTGGGTCCAGGTTCAATGAGTCAGGCACAGAAATGCCAATGCCCAAGGCAGCTCTTTCGGGAAGACCCTGGCGCTTATCGCGAAATGGCTTGAACTTTTACATTCCTTTCTGCTTCTTTCTCTAATAGATGTGCAACTAAGTGGACAGCTGAATCCAAGTCAGGCCTGAGTCTCTCCTCTCCTGGTCCTAGCTGCGCCAGGGGCAGAATGAGGGTGGTTACGTCCTGCAAGGACTCAAGTCGAGCAGACCACCTGGAGTGCTGTCACTGTGGGCCAGTTCCTCAACTGCCCTTGGCCTCAATTCCCCATCTGTTAAATGGGTATTTATTAAACTAGCCCTTGTGAGGGAGAGCTATGTTGAGGAACCCCGGAGCAAGCGAGGGAACGTCCTGCGAGGAAGCAACGCCCAACAAATGCATCAACACCCCTGCTGATGCCGAAAACTCAGCCTCTGGGCACCGGTGCTGAATCAAACCTCAGAGACAGAGTTTTGGGTGAAGTAGAAAAGAATAACTTTATTGTTTTGCCAGGCAAAGGGGGACACTTATGCCCCTCAAAACTGTGTGTCCCGGGGCTTCCCTGGTGGCGCAGTGGTTGAGAATCCGCCTGCTGATGCAGGGGAAACAGGTTCGTGCCCCGGTCTGGGAGGATCCCACATGCCGCGGAGCGGCTAGGCCCGTGAGCCATGGCCGCTGAGCCTGCGCGTCCGAAGCCTGTGCTCCGCAACGGGAGAGGCCACAACAGTGAGAGGCCCGCGTATCGCAAAAAAACAAACAAAAAAACCAACTGTGTGTCCCAACCCGGGAGGATTTGGTAAGAAGTTTTTTTTTTTTTTTCTGGTACGCGGGCCTCTCACTGTTGTGGCCTCTCCCGTTGCGGAGCACAGGCTTCGGACGCGCAGGCTCAGCGGCCATGGCTCACGGGCCTAGCCGCTCCGCGGCATGTGGGATCCTCCCAGACCGGGGCACGAACCTGTTTCCCCTGCATCAGCAGGCGGATTCTCAACCACTGCGCCACCAGGGAAGCCCTGGTGAGGGGTTTTATAGCAGTGGTTCAAGGGCAGGGCTGATAAGGATCAGGGTGTGCGCGTGCGTGCGCAGGGCCTTCACTCCTTTAATCTGGCCTCTGGTGGTCTGCTGATGAGCTTCCAGGTTATCAAACTGTGATCTTCTCTGGAATGAAGAACATCTTCTATTTGTTGGGGGGTTTCGTTCTATAGAAGAGCTCAAAGGTATTGTTATAGGTATCCCTTGAGGACCCTGCCCCGAGGCTGCACTATTGTTTCTTAGCTGCCCCTTGTCTCTGCATCCCCTCCCTTCCCTGATTAGCGGCTGTTTGAATCTGCCCTTTGGGACTCAGGGAAGGTCACGGAGGTTAGGGTCTATTCCCTACAAACAAGAAACAAGAAAGGCTTCCGTGCCCAGGAGCCCCACAGGGTCCTGCTCAGCTTCACTGCCACGACTGCTGTCATCCACCCTCCGAGGTGGGTGACCTTAAAGCCTAAGACCTCTTTTCTGTAACTGTGAATGACATTCATAAAGGCTCTGAAAATGGAAACATTTTTTCATAATTCATTTGGTGGTAAAACCTGACCTGCACTGGTGCAAGTGTCTAGTTTTGATGCATCTCCCTTCATTTGAATATTCAAGTTTCCCCGAAGAAATATGCATAGTGTTTGACCAAGGAGGGTGTTCCAGGCTGCTCTCAGTTTATAATAACCAATGTTGTGGTTGGACTGGCCCCCAACGTTCTCATGATTGCAAGACACCCTTCAGCAATAATCATCAGAAAACTTAAAAGTAAATAAGGGTTTATGACTTATAGAACCTGGAAATTACATAAAAGAAAAATTTTAAATTAATTAAATAAAAGGTTATTACTTACAGGACCTGGGAATGATATGACACATCTGGGCCACATGGGGGGTACGGGAGGGGGTCAAGGTGGGGAAGGGAGGAAAGAGAGAGAGAGGGAGAGAGAGTAGCAGGGCCTGGGGTTCTGCTTATACTGGGGTGGAGAGTGGGGACCCTAAGTGTTCCAGGGTTCACTCTTTATCCGTGAATTTAAAACAGATGAGGGGAAATTTAAAGCTTGGGAACAAGTGACCCAAATCATCAGTGATTAAAATCAACCAAGATCTCTAAAACCCAGGAGCCTCAGCAGGGGAGGTGGCTGGCTTTTTATTTAACCCTGGGGCTGGCAATGTGTTTATTCAAGATCTCCATCTTTGTAGAGGATGCCTCAGGGATCAAAGCTTAAGTCAGGCACTTGCATTACAAACAAGAACAACAAAAACCCAGCTTTACGGTTTACACTACAAGAGGGCTTCTTGGGATGTTACTGTAATATATAATATCTGGACCTTTCCTAAAATCCCCCAGATTGGAAACTCTGAAACACAGCTGGCCCCATTGATTTGAGACACAGGACTGTGGTCCTGACTCTCCCATTTTTCAGATGAGGAAACTGAGACCTCAAGAGAGTGGGTGGCTTTCCCCATGGTCACACAACTAAGAAATGGCAACCCCAGTTCTACATCCTGTGTCTGGGGGAATAGCCTCTCATGCAGTCATGGGCTGAGATTTGAGCGTGTGTGTGTGTGTGTGTGTGTGCGCGCGCACGCCCGCGCAAGCTGGAACCAGGGGCCACGTGGTTTGTTCACATTTATATGAACAGAGGTGCTAGGCCCTCTCCCCAGCCCCCCTGAGGCCACACTTGGGGCTTTGCTTTACAGGAGGAGTGCCCACCCAGCCAGGCTTGGTCTTTGGGGTCGGGGCTGACTGCCTTCCCTGGCCCTGTGAGCAGGAGTGAGAGGCTGGAGGACCCTGAGGTGGGACCCGTAGGGGCCTTTGCAGCCCTGGCGCCCTGGCCTCCTATACCTGGGTACGCTCTGACCAGAAAATGTCCCGGAGGTGGGGTTGGCTAACCCCAGGCCGCCTGGCCGTCTGGGCCTCCATGCTGTTTTCCCAGGCAACACATCAGATATCCTGGCCTCTCCTCAGTGCTGGGAGCCTCAGGGACCGGCCAGCCATTGGCCTGAGGGGTATTTACTATAGAGACTCTTATGAAACCATAGCCCCAAGAGATGCTGGGTGAGCAAGTCATCTGTCACCTGCAGGAGACCTGCTTCTGCGGTGAGACAAAAAGTGTGCCCTGTAACCCAGATGACCACGAAGTGGAGTGGCTTCATTTCCGAAACTCACCTAACCTTCCTCAAGGGTCCCCAACCTGCTGAGAAGAAGCAAACTGGCCTCAGGGAAACTCCGTCTCTTGCATGTAAAACACGCTCTTTTGGGTAAAGTTGTTACCAAACCAGGTTCGTTTGCCTGACTATGGCGAGGTTTGCAACAGAGAAAAAGTTTATTCACAAGGCAGCCAACCGAGGAGACAGAGCCAATCTCAGCTCTGCCTCCCCGAATGCGAGGGGCTCGAGATATTTATGGGATAAAGAAGCAGGAGGGGCAGGCTGATTGGGGGTGGGGAGAAGTGGGGGTGACTGGGGTTCTGTGCGCGTGTATCTGAGTCACACGCTTCTTCGCGGGATGCAGGTTCAAAAACGCAGGCTCTCAGCATCGTCTGAGGGTACCGTTTTCGGCCCTCTGATGCCAGAATGTTGTTCCTTGCACACCTGCACAGGTCCAGTTTTAGGGTCGGCGGTCCCAACCATTCTTAGCTGGCTTGAACCGGACAGGGGCCGATCGAATTCAAGTTCCTGGAAAACAACTTAAGCCCATTGCCCTGTTACTATAGTGCCCCACAGCACACGGCAGAGTTATCTATCTAAAGTGGGGGTTAAGGAGTCAAGAAATAATTACGGCCAGCCTGCTTAGTGCAGGCAGGTTACAAGTGGAGGAGTTTCTAACAAGCTGTTCTTACCTGCTGTTCTTTATAACAAGGCCAAGAATTTCTGTTAGTCACCAGGTTCTTTTAACCCTGAGGGGCACAGTTTCAGGATGGTTTTTTTTTTAACCCTGTGGGAAATGGTTTCAAAGTCAGGCATTTGAGGGTGAGTGTTTAGGCAAATTCAGGTCCCAATTTCTTATCAGGGTGTTAAAAAACAAAAATCCAGGGCTTCCATGGTGGCGCGGTGGTTGGGAGTCCACCTGCTGATGCAGGGGACGCGGGTTCGTGCCCCGGTCCGGGAAGATCCCACATGCCCGCGGAGCGGCTGGGCCTGTGAGCCATGGCCGCTGAGCCTGCGCGTCCGGAGCCTGTGCTCCACAACGGGAGAGGCCACAACAGTGAGAGGCCCGCGTACCGCAAAAAAAAAAGAAATCCAACTGAGTAAATTTCAGGATCAAATTGTCTTTATTCATTGATTTGTGAATTGGGCAGTGTCCCTTCCAGCAAACAGAAAGGAGCTCTGCCGAGCTGTAGAAAAGGAAAGGTTTTTAAAGGCAGAACAGGGTAGAAAAAGGAACTTATTAGCAAAGAATGCGTTGTTTCAGGCAAGGTGACCTCCTCAGGGGAATGGAATCACCCCACCAGGCTGACCACTAGGCTGACTGATTACAGGTTCCATTCCTGGGAGGGTTGAAGCTGCACTTAGAGTAGGTACTAAGTCTTGCTTTGCTATTGTGGGTTTAGCATAAGGGACTCCATTTTGGGGCTGCTGTTTCCTTTTAACCAGGGTTTTTTCTCTCTCCGCCATAAAAGTTTGCCGTGCCCCAAGGTGACATCTGCCTGGGGGGGCCTGTGTTGCCCCTCTGGGGTCTGGCTGGCCTGCGCAGAGGCTTCCTTTGCCTCACCCTCCCGCTGGGCCCTCACTGCCTCCTGCTGGTGAAAGGTCCCCTGGCGTCTCTCTGCGGGCTCCGTGATGCCAGCCCGGCTCTGAGGAACTGCAGGGGTCCCCCTTTCCGCCACCGGCATCCAGCCCGCCCTCGCCTTCAGCCCTCAGTCCATCTGCCAGGCCTCGCTCAGGCCCTGGGCGCTGCGGTGGGCTGGCAGGGGAGGGAAGAGGTGATTCAGCCTCTCTCTCCACCTAAGCAGCCTGTCAGGAGTTCTCTCCTCCTCCTTGCTGCTCTCAGCTGCCTGCTGTACCCGCTGGAAGGTTTTACACCACTCGGCCACAGAGTTTGATCATAATGGAGAGAAGCTGCAGGTGACGGCTTGCTCTGCCTGTTTCCCTCCCAATCCTGGAAAGCTACTCCCTAAACCATGTCCGCCCTTTCCAAGTCCTCCCTGAGGACTTGTCCTCTGTTCTTATTCCTAAGCGCCTTGATTTAGCCACTGGTGAACAGGGTCGGTATTGGGGGAGGGGGGACAATTTACAAATAAAGGGACATTTGAGGGGTATTTCAAAAATATCGTAGTTAACACTTGTCAAAGTCTTAGAGAATTTCTACTGTTAACAAGCAAGCTAGCAAATAAACAGCATTTTCACTCTCGTGACCTAAATGAGAATGGTAGGATTAAACCAATCTGTTTAACCAGCCTGACTGCAGGAAGTCAGAACCTCCTCGTCACCTTCCCCTGGCCCAGGGCCTGGCCCCTAACATTTTTGCTGAAGAATTATAGCTGATTATCAGACACCTACCTGGAGGTGCGAGTCCATCAAGTCCTTTGAACTGCAAGCAACAGAGGTTGATTCTTGGCCTTGCTTATTTATTTACTTATTTTAATGCTTGACTCATTCCCTTTATTTACTAAATCTTAAGGGGACACTGGGAATAATTACTTTAGACTATACATAATCGCTCATTTGAATTGAGTGAGCATAGTAGGGCTCATTTAGACTTAAGAATCTTTTGGAAAGACTCTGGGGCAGCTCCAGCCACAAAGGTACGACTGGACCAGCAGGGCCGCGAGAGACCAAGAAGCAGGCAGCCTGGTGACTTGTCAGGAGGTTAGGGCCAATGCACAAGACTGCTCCCATCAGATGACTCAGCCACCTGTCCCATGACTCTCAGCCGCCTGTCCCTCCTGGCTACTCCAGTTTTGCATCCCTGCCAGAGAATCTGATTGGCTAGCTGAGGTCACACGCCCATCCTTGTGTTTTGGGGTGTCTCTTAGTCCCCTTGGGCTGCTGTAACAAAATACCACAGACTGAGTGGCTTGTAAACAACGTTTATGGCTCATACCTCTGGAGGCTGGACGTCTGAGGTCAGGCGGGCAGGGTGGTTGGGTTCTGGTGACAACTGACTTCTCACTGTGCCTTCACGCGGAGGAAGGGGCCAGGGAGCTCTGTGGGGTCTCCTTTATAAGGGCACTAATCCCATTCCCGAGGGCTCCATCCTCATGACCTAATCACTTCCTAAAGGTACCACCCCCCCAATAACCTCACATTGGGTGCAGGATCCCAACATGTGAATTTGGGGGGCCGGACACAAACCTTCAGGCCATAACAGGGTGGGTGGTGGGTGCGAAGGTCAGGTAGAACCACATCGGGTAGAAGAGAGGATGTTGGGTGAGCAAAAGCAACAGGTGTTCACTACATCTCATCCTTTCCTCACATTTGTGTGATTCCATTTACATGAAGTGTCTAGAAGAGGCAAACGTGTAGAGACAGAAAGTGGATTGGTGGTTGCCAGAGGCTGGGGGGAGGGAGGAATGGGGAGAGACTACTCACGGGGATGGGGTTTCTTTCGGGTGTGACAAAGATGTTCTGGAATTAGGTAGTGCGATGATTGCACAGCTCTGCAACTATGCGAAGCACCACTGACTTGTACAACTTATGAGTGAATTTATACCAATGAAGCTGTGTTGCTTTTTTAAAGACAAGCTCACATTTTCAGCTTCCAGTTTAACAATTACTAGGTGAACTGGGTGAACTGGTGGAAGATTTTGCTGGGGAGATGGGGGGCAGGGGAAGAGATACCAAGCTAAATCTTCTAGAAGAGTAGAGCCTGAAGTCATGAAATTGTAAGCAGATAGGTCAGGGGGTCCCCGGAGAAGAGAACCAGGAATAGCTTTCTTGACGTAAGAGAAGCCATTTTGGCCTAAGCCATTTTATGATGTAAGCCTGGTTGCAATGCTTGCCCTTAAACAGGTCTCAGGAATCAATGATCTTATGGGAATTGAGGGAATGCAGGGACAAAGGAAAGCAGTCCAGAAACAATAGTTCAGCAGTAAAACTGAGTTCTAGTTCCTCCTCAAGGGATATACATAATAATATATCTTTGAGGTCTGCAGGTCTGCCCAGGTGGAGGATGGAATGATGACATTGACCCTCCTAACTTCTATCAACTAAAGCTTGGGTTCTGTCGACCTTTGCCCCAATTCTATGCTGAATTCTCCTCTGCTCAAGCCCCTTCATGAATATGTGTAGACCCTTAGCTTCAAACTTTCCCAATTTTGCTGTTCAGAGGAGACAGTGCTTCGGGAAAGATCCCTGCTGTTTTCCTTACTTGCTGCAAGTAAACAATCCTTCCTTCTGACCTGTGGTTTGGTTGTGTCTATTGGCTTGACATGCACCAAGAGGTGAACCCAGGTTTCAGGTAACAGGCTCATGCGTTGTGGTTTTTGGGAGAAATGGTATGTGGACTCATACAGGATCCTGCAAGGTGGCAACCTGCCCCACGCCTGCTGCGGCCACGAGGGTCTCGGGTCCTGGGGAAGAGCAGAGGGAGGGCTGGGCTCCCTCTCACCACATGACACCCCCCAACACCTCACACCCATTAGAAGAGCTATTATTTTTAAAATACAGAAAGTAAGTGTTGGCTAGGATGTGGAGAAATTGGAACACGTGTGCATTGCTGATGGGAATGTAAAATGGCACAGCTGCTGTGGAAAACAATGAGTCCCCACGAAAAATTTAAAATAGAATTATTATTTGACCCATCAATTCCACTTCTGGGAATACACCCAAACGAATGGAAAGCAGTAACTCAGAGATATTTGTACAGCCATATTCCTAGCAGCGTTATTCACAGTAGCCAAGAGATGGAAGCAACTCAAGTATCCATGTGAAACCAAGTCCCCCTGAAACCGAGTTCCTCTGCCGTTAACCTCTCCATCCAAAACATTACTCCCTTTCTTGTCCCACACCTGTTCTCCTCAAGATTGAGGAGTATCAAAGAAACCGGGGGATTGAAACCAAACAGGACCCTACGTGGCCCTTCTGGGTACAAAAGCCTTTCTGTGTCCCCCATTTCTTGTTTGCAGGAAGAAGGTTTCAGCCTCCTAGACATTCCCCGAGTGCCAAAGTGCAGATTCAAACAGTTACTAATTAGGGAAGGGAGGGAAGGCAGAAGCAAAGGAAAGGCAGTCAAGAAACAATGGTGCAGGGCTTCCCTGCTGGTGCAGTGGTTGGGAGTCCGCCTGCCGATGCAGGGGACACGGGTTCGTGCCCCGGTCCGGGAAGATCCCACATGCCACGGAGCGGCTGGGCCCGTGAGCCATGGCCGCTGAGCCTGCGCGTCCGGAGCCTGTGCTCCGCAACGGGAGAGGCCACAATTGTGAGAGACCCGCTTACAGCAAAAAAAAAAAAAAAAAAGAAAGAAAAGGAACAATGGTGCAGCGATAAAGCAGGGTCCCAGCTCCGCCTCGAGGGATTTACTTAACAATCTGATACAAATCTCTGAGTTCTTCCGCTGGATCTGGGGCTCCCACCCAGGGGGAGGATGGTGACTTCGGGTCTGCACAAGCACGTGGACCCCAGAGTGGAGGGAACCAGAAGGCTGATGCCTGAGATTCCTGGAGCACCATCGCGTCACCTCCCCACCAACCAATGAGAGGAAGGTCACACACCCTGCAGCCCTCCCCCGCAATTTCGCCTTTAAAAACTCTTCCCCCAAAAAACCACTGGGGAGTTTGGATTTTTGCACATGGGCCACCCAGTTCTCCTTGCTCAGCCCTGCAGTAAACCTTTCTCAGCTCCAAACTCCGACGTTTCCGTTTTTTGACCTCATTGTGTGTCAGGCACACGAACTTGGGTTCGACAACACAGGGATAACAAAATGTAGTATATACATACATTCGAATATTATTTAACCTTTAAAAAGGAAAGGAATTCTGGGCTTCCCTGAAGGCGCAGTGGTTGAGAGTCTGCCTGCCGACGCAGGGGACACGGGTTCGTGCCCCGGTCCGGGAAGATCCCACATGCCGCAGAGCGGCTGGGCCCGTGAGCCATGGCCGCTGAGCCTGCGCGTCCAGAGCCTGTGCTCCGCAATGGGAGAGGCCACAACAGTGAGAGGCCCGCGTGCCGCAAAAAAAAAAAAAAAAGAAAGAAAGAAAAGGAAGGGAATTCTGACACATGCTACAACACAGATGAGCCATGGAAACATTATGCTCAGTGAAATAAGCGAGTCCCAAAAGGACAAATACTGCAGGATTCCACCTAGATGAGGTCCCTATAGTAATCAAACTCAAATAGAGACAGAAGTAGAATGCTGGTTGTCAGGGGCTGGTAGGGAGGCGGGAAAGGAACGTTGTTGCTTAATGGGGGACAGAGTTTCATTTTTGCCAAATGGAAAGGGTTCCGTGGATGGACGGTGGTCATGGTGCACAGCGATGTAAATGTACTTACTGTCTCTGTACTGTACACTGACTAATGGTGAAGATGGTAGATTTTATGTGGATCTCCCAAAGGACATGGTGCTCTTTGCTCTCCAATGTCCCACGTTAGGCGAGGGCCCAAGCTGCACACAGGGGCTCCCTCCCAGCTGCTGTGGACCAGCAGCAAACTGAATCCAGCTGGGCGGCTCAGAGCAGGGCACTCAGGCCCAAGGTTATAATAATCCCAAACCATGACTCCATGTTCGTGGCCCCGAAAGGCATCCTGGGATCCTTTGGCAGCTCCATTGCCCCTGGCTCGGGCAGTGACCGTCATGAGGGATGGAGACCGGGCTCCAGAAACACTCTGCCCCTGAAATCCTTGGGCTGCAGGAATCGCTGCTCTTCTCCCGCCTATGGCATTTAGGATAGTTTTAGCAAAGGCTGCCTGAGGGCACTTTGCCAAATGTAGCAAAAGTACCATCCCTGCCCCCATAGTTCTGCCCGGAAGCCGAGCCCAATTCACAGAGGGACAGGAAAGCAGTAGTCACAGGGGAGAGAAGGGCACTGAACTTGGCCCCAGGACCCCTGGGTTCCAGGCCCTTGCTGCCTACCCGAATAATCCTCCAGCACCATTTCACCTACTTCCTAGGGTTCTCGGAAGGATCGAACGCGTTTATCTTGACGATGGGAGGATTGTCAACAGTTACTCTCACCATCGTCACCATTTTCATATACACGGGACTCTCCTTTTGTGAAGATTTGAGAGACTCTTGAAGGGATTTCCCCCTCATTCTCAAATTAAAAATGAAGATTCTTGTGATGGTGGGGTTGGAGGATGGGAACGGCTACGTGCAGAGCATCCTTCATTCTCGGAGCCCCGTCTGGGAGCGTTTCACGCAGGGTCTCATTGGATCCACACCGTCCTTCTAAGAGGCAGAGGACACAAGCCTAATTTATAGGTGCCCAGCCTGAGGCCAGTGGGGTGGAGTGCCTCACCCGAGGTCTGACGCCACTGCTATGTGCTAGGGTGGATTCATTCCATAGATGAATGAGTAAGTGAGTTGGCAAACTGAGCTCCTTGTGGCAGCCTGGCCAGGGGTAGGGGTGGGTGGGGCTGGAACGGGAGCGAAGGGCCCGCCAGGGTTGAAGTTAGTTAGTATTTACTTGGGTTGCAAGTGACGAAACCAACTTGAACTAGTGTTGGCAAAAACAGGGATTTATTGGGAAGCTTTTGCTCCACCTCGGTTGTTTTTGTACTGCAGGTCACAACCCTTTAGTGTGTCATGAAATCGATTTAGCGGGTCTCAACTAGTAATAAAAGAAAATGACATGGCATAGAACGCAAAGTATCAGAATGTATCATACATAATAAGGGCTTACATATTGTTTCATGAAAATGATATACATATCATCATAACACACACACACATGCGTGTGTGTGTGTGTGTGTGTGTGTGTGTGTGTGTTCTGGATTGCAGTGTGAACTGGGTCAGAGAGAGTATGTTTTACAGCTGCTGATGTAGCTCGTGGAATCAAAGGAAAAGCTACACGGTGTCAGGCAGCTCCAGGAACTGCAGGCCCTGAGACCAAGAACCCATCGTAGCGCCCTCGTACATTCTCGCTCTCTCTCCTCTCCCCAAACTCTGGGCTTCTCTCGGGGAACCAGCCTCATTCTGTCCCATTATAGGTGGGCTTTTTCCATAACAGAGAGGACACAGCCTCAGGCCTATTCCTATTCATGTATTTCTGGTTCCTAGATTATAGATGTAAGAGCGTTTTCTCCACCAGATCCAGGAAGAAGATTCCTTGGGAAGAGCTCTCTGGGTTAACTTGTGTCCCATGTCCTACTGGTCCCTGTGGCCAGAGGAATATGGTTCTCAGGTTCCCCAGCCCAGGTCACATCCCCTCTCCCATAGCAAAAGCAATGTGCTGTTTCCAAAAGTCCTCACCAGAGCCCTGAGGTTGAAGAGAGGAAGAAATCAGGTCCCTACAGCCCAGGGAGGTGGTCTTCCGGACAAGTCAACTGATGGCTGTCCTCTGCGAGGGGGTCAGGGGTCTAAGAGTGGGCTGCTGCCGATTTGGCCCACAGACCACCTGGATAGCGTTTTGCAAAGCAGCCTGTTTCCCAAGCAGCAGATCCTCCAAGGTAGGGGTGTAGGAGAGGATGGGCTCTGGGTGCCCTGTGGATCTGCAGGACCCTGGCTGAGCCGCCCACTCTACGCCAACAGAAGAATCCATTTCAGGATGTCTGCTACCGTCTCCAGACTTGGGATTTGGGAAAGATGCCCACTGAGCATCTTCTCACAACCCTAGCAGAGAGTCAGCCCTTCTGGCACCAGAACTTACCCTCTTGTTCGGCTGGGGTGGGTTGTCTCACCCGAAGGTCTTGATGTCTCCAAGAAACTGCTGGGGGGTGGCTCCAGGAAGCGTTGCTGCGGCCAGGGATGAAAATCCACAGGCCACCTGAGTCCGCCTGCGGATCAGTGGACCCAGTTCTTTTCCCTTGGTGCAGTGGCTGTGGAAATGCCACTTCACAGGCAAAGCTGGGCAGTTGAGTTTTAGCTGTCAGGGGATCCCCGTGACCTCATCAACAAAGGGAGGGTCTCCCACACTTAGGGTGGACCCTTAGGCTTCGGGAATGAGTATGGAATGTGATGGCCTCCCCCTGGAATTGCCACATCCCCACCCCATCTGTAAAAATGGGGAATCCCATTGCGTGAGCCAGGATCCTTTTCTTGGCTGTGATTCTGTCATCCTTAGAATCTAACATTCTGTGATTCTGAGAGTCTAGGAACTGAAGAGCCTCGATTACTTTGTGTCATTGACTTGGTTTGGGTCCAAGCCCTATTCTCTCCCCAGTCCTGCGGATTTCTTTTCAGACTGCCCTTGACTTCAAGAAGGACACCCACAGGAAGTATATTTGGTCTTGCCCTCACTCTCTCACGTGAGGCCCCTGCCTCGCCGAAGGGGAGGATGTGCTTTTACGCGGGATTGAGCTTCGGAGGAAATGAGACTGAGTTCTCCCATTTTTATGCCCATTTCTTGGTGACACCAGGGCAGGGCCTGCCTCTGTGTCATCTTTTCTCCTTGGCAATTAGCTCTTACTTAGCACAGTGAACCTTTGTTGATCCAAAGTGACCTAAATTCCACAGCTCACGGTCCATGTGGTTCCGATCTAGTGAAATGGAGGATGTTACCCACAGGAGCTCCAGGGAGGATGGAGGCCCCCAGCGGCTCGTGGCCCGTTCTCCATGAGCAAAGCAGGCGGGACCCAGCGCTAGACTCAGTCCTTGGGGGGAGCATATTTTGAGGCACGAGGGCACATTCATGGGACCTGGCGAGGGAGGAAGGTGGAGCTGGGGAGAGGTCACAGAGAAAGGACTGGCTGGTGTGGAACTGTGGCTGAACAAACATAGCAAACGGGGTTTTATTTGTCAAGACAGTCTCCTCCAGGTCCCCGTGACCTTGCCAGGAAGGATGATGCCACCAGCTCTTTCCATCTATGGATCTGGATTCTCTAACGTGGCTGCGAGGAAGCATTGGCAGGGTAAGGCCCATAGCTGGGCAGCTGCCCCAGTGTCTAAGGTTCTAGATTCTCATTCTAGATTCTAAAATGCCATAGAAAGAAGGCAAGTGTTTGGCTTGACACAGAACAACACAGATTCACATCCCATCCTGCGCAGGACGCGAGGGTTGCTGGCTAGGGGTTGGACGGATTTGCAGAGACCAAGAAGTCTTCTGGGAGAGAGAGAGAAGGCCCCTCGCTCTGTCCTGCCATGATGGGCACTGTGACATATTGCTCATGGGGACGCAGGACCCCCAGAGCCCCTGCCAGCAGCTGGGCCGCCAGGTCTGGCCTGTTAACCTACGCTCAGGCTGCCACGGGGCAGTGAGCATGCATCAGAAGAAGGGCTCTATCAACAGGATTTGTCTCCACGGCAGGCATCAGGGCCTGCTCTTAGGTTATTTTATTGTATTTTTTAATTTTTGGCCATACCACGTGGCATGTGGGATCTTAGTTCCCTAACCAGGGATCGAGCCTACATCTCCTGCACTGGAAGTGTGGAGTCTTAACCAATGGACCACCAGGGAAGACCCTTAGGTTATTTTATTAAGGCAAGAAAGTAAGGTCACCACCCTGCTCAGCACTGAATGCATATGACGTCAGACTAGGGATGATTCTCTCCACCTTCCTCTCCGGGAATTTCTTAAAACCAGAATTGGCTTAACATGACCCATGGCCATTCCCTATTGGTGTGGACTTGAATTGTGATTTGCCCAGAAAAGCAAAGCCTTGGGAAGAAGAGAGTGGTCTAGCAAGGAAGAGCTGAGGGCTAGAAGTCATATGAATTAGATGACAGCTGACATTTGACTGCATGTGTAGTCCGAGCTCCAACGGCACCCCAGATCACACAGGATGACAACAGCCATCTCTCCCGATCTCACTATGGGCTCTGGGATAAGGGCCTAATGTGGTTACGTTCATTCTTTTTTTTTTTTTTTTTGCGGTACGCGGGCCTCTCACTGTTGTGGCCTCTCCTGTTGTGGAGCACAGGCTCCAGACGCGCAGGCTCAGCAGCCATGGCTCACGGGCCTAGCCGCTCCACGGCATGTGGGATCTTCCCAGACCGGGGCACGAACCCGTGTCCCCTGCATCGGCAGGCGAACTCTCAACCACTGTGCCACCAGGGAAGCCCACGTTCATCCTTTTAATGACTCCGGGAGGTCAGTCTGCCATTGCCCCTGTCTTACCAATGAGAGAACCAAGGCTGGGAGGAATAAATAACGTGCCCAAGGCCACATGTTCAGCAAATGGCAGAGCAGAGCCTTGAGCCTGGGCTGGGTGGTCTGGGTTCTGAGTCCAGAATCTCAATCATGATGCTTTACAGCCTCTAAGAACCAGGGATTTAGAGTCATTTATTGGTTTGAATTCTATGCAATGTTCTCATCTCTCTGAAGAGGGTGGGAGCCATCTCCTGGAAAGAAAGTGACCCCAAAGTCAGGGGGGTTGCATCCCTCTCCCCTCTCCACAGTGTCCAGGGCTGCCAGTGGCCTGCGAGAGAAGGGGATAGGAGCAGTGTCTCCGAGAGCAGGCGGGACAGGGACGCCACCAGAGCGGGGCCTGCACACCAGCCAAGGCCCCAGGCACAGAGCCAATGGAGAAAGGAAACTCCCTCCCTGATCACATTCTCAGCCACTCCGAGCAGGAAAGGGCAGGCTCCCCCGAAGCCCAGATAGTCAGTCTCCAGATGGTTTTTCACTGAAGACTTTCCCAGAGAGTCTCGGGGACCCAGGCCAGCACGGGTGGTGACAGAGCTCTGGCCCAGCATCGGGAGAGCAGGAAGGCCCTCGGCTGCCCTTGGGACCCTGAGAAAATCCCTTCTCCTCTGGGCCTGTGTTTCTCCATCAGCAGTGGGTCAACTAGTGACCCCACAAAGATATGTCCAAGTCCTAACCCCCAGTACCTGTTATTGAGACCTTATTTGGAAATAGAGTTTTTGCCAATGTAATTAAGGATCTCAAGATGAGATCAAGTGGGATTTAGGGTGGGCCTTACATCCAACGACAGCATCCTTCAAAGAGACCAAAGAGAAGACAGACACGCAGCGGGAGGGCCATGTGAAGATGGAGGCAGACTGGAGTGATGCAGCCACAAAGCAAGGCTTGCCAGCAGCCACCCGAGGCTGGGAGAGAGACATGGAACAGACTCTCCCTCAGCACCTCCAGAAGGGACCGACCCTGCCGACACCTTGCTTTTGGACCTGTGACCTCCAGAACTGTGCGAGAATAAGTTTCTGTTGTTCTAAGCCACCAAACTGTGGCCATTGGTTACAGCAGCCCTAAGAAACTAATACACCATCTCCAAGAGAATTGATTGGGCCAGGAAGTCTCCCAGGGCTTAAGAAAATAAAGAAGAGACTGGAATTTGACCCCTACCCTGAGAAGCTCACAGTCGAGTTGAGAAACAAAAAACGCTTCCCTGGTGGCTCAGTGGTTGAGAGTCTGCCTGCCAATGCAGGGGACATGGGTTTGAGCCCTGGTCTGGGAGGATCCCACATGCTGCGGAGCGGCTGGGTCCGTGAGCCACAACTACTGAGCCTGTGCGTCTGGAGCTTGTGCTCCGCAACGGGAGAGGCCACGACAGTGAGAGGCCCGCGCACCGCGATGAAGAGTGGCCCCTGCTCGCCGCAACTAGAGAAAGCCCTCGCACAGAAACGATGACCCAACACAGCCAAAAATAAATAAATAATTAAAAAAAAACCTGCACCAAATTATTGCATTTCAAACATCATTTAAAAATTATTATTATGTATTTATTTAGTTATCTAATGCCAAGCCTCTTTATTATTTTTTATTTTATTTTTTTGCAGTACGCTGGCCTCTCACTGTTGTGGCCTCTCCCGTTGCAGAGCACAGGCTCCGGACGCGCAGGCTCAGTGACCATGGCTCACGTGCCCAGCCGCTCCACGTCATGTGGGATCTTCCCGGACCAGGGCACGAACCTGCATCCCTTGCATCTGCAGGTGGACTCTCAACCACTGCGGCACCAGGGAAGCCCAAGCCTCTTTATTTAAAAAAAAATTTTTTAAATACATTTTTTTAAATGTTTTATTTATTTATTTTTGGCTGTGTTGGGTCGTCGTTACTACGTGCAGGCTTTCTCCAGTTGCGAGGAGCAGGGGCTACTCCTTGTTGCAGTGCGTGGGCTTCTCATTGCAGTGGCCTCTCTTTGTTGCAGAGCACGAGCTCTAAGCATGTGGGCTTCAGTAGTTGTGGCTTGCGGGCTTAGTAGTTGTGGCACACAGGCTTAGTTGCTCTGTGGCATGTGGGATCTTCCTGGAGCAGGGATTGAACCCGTGTCCCCTGCATTGGCAGGCGGATTCTTAACCACTGTGCCACCAGGGAAGTCCTATTTTTTTTTTTAATTTACAAATTTTTTTTATTTTTTGGCCACGCCACACAGCTTGTGGGATCTTAGTTCCCTGACCAGGGATTGAACCCGGGCCCTTGGCAGTGAAAGTGCTGAGTCCCAACCACTAAACCGCCAGGGAACTCCCTCAAACACCATTTTTCTTTTTTTCTTTTAGCTGTGTTGGGTCTTCGTTGTTGTGTGCAGGCTTTCTCTAGTTGCGGAGAGTGGGGGCTACTCTTCGTTGTGGTGTGCGGGCTTCTCGTTGCAGTGGCTTCTCTTGTTGCGGCACATGGGCCCTAGAGCATGCAGTCTTCAGTAGTTGAGGCACGTAGGCTCAGTAGTTGTGGCTCACATGCTTAGTTGCTCCACGGCATGTGGGATCTTCCTGGACCAGGGCTTGAACCCTTGTCCCCTGCATTGGCAGGCGGATTCTTAACCACTGTGCCACCAGAGAAGTCCCCTCAAACACCACCTTGATGAACCTTCTGTACATAGAATCCCAGCTGCCCAGGCTGCTGGGAGCTCCCAGCCAGGAGGAGTGGAGGGTGGAAATTCAAACCAAGGAGAAGGATTGTCCCCCAGGAACCACAGGGTGCAGAGCAGGGTGGGTGGGATGTCAGCCGTGGCAGGGCCACCTCCAGGGAGCTCAAAGCTTCCAGCTGGAGTGGGGAGCCGGAATGAAGTCCCACGGGGCCAACATCTTTTCTAGGAGTTGCAGTGGCTCTGCAGTGGGACCTCTGGTGCAGGGGTCTCAGCCCAGGGCGTGGCAGTCTGCCCAGGTCAGAGAAGGGGTGCTGACAGCAAAGCCTAGCCCAGGGCAAAGGGCTCTGCAGACCTCAGGGGAGGGGATTAGGGACACGTGGGAACCAGAAACCAAGCCAAAGACCCACCAAGCTGACCTGTGAGTTTCCGCAGGGTGGTTGGAGCCTCACTTTCTCCACCTGAAAATGGACACAGCAATCCTTGCATTACAAGGGGTTTATGAAATGAAACGGGCTGATATTCACAGAGTGGTTGATGGAAAATCTGGTCGAAGCTTTATTATTCAAGGTATTGCTGTCCTCAGGGCAGCTGCTTGAATTATAGATGAATTTCAAAGAAGTTAGCATTCTTTCCAAGTATGTACCCAGTGTCTTCAGCCACCGACCTTGGGAGGCAGGACTACAAACGCGGGGTTTAGAGGTGAGCAAGCCTGGGTTTGAATCCCAGCTCTGCCTTTTCATGGGACGGTGGCCCTGGAAAGAGTCACTTATCTTTTCTGAACTTTCCTGACTTCATCCATAAACGAGAGATCATATCAACACCACGGTGAGAGCATTTCTGTTTGGCAAATAGTAGGTATTTCTGAATAACACATGAATTAAAATAAAGGCAACTGGGTGAGATGGTGAGAGGTACAGGCCACAGGCAGTGGGAACTAGGAGAGGGAGCGTTTGCTAACTGAATAAGAAAACATGCTCCTGGGACTTCCCTGGCGGTCCAGTGGCTAAGACTGCTCCCAAAGCAGGGGGCCTGGGTCTGATCCTCGAGGGGAGAACTAGATCCTACATGCTGCAACTAAGAGTTCACATGCCACAACTAGAGATCCCACATGCCACAAGGAAGATCCAGCATGCTGCAACTAAGACCCAGCGCAGCCAAATAAATAAATAAACATTAAAAAAAAAAACAACACGAAAACGTGCTCCTACCTCAGGGCCTTTGCACTTCCTGTTCCCTCGGTTGGAATGCTTTTCCTCAAGATATCTCCCTGGTTCTCTCCTTTACCTCTTTAGAAAGTTTAAATTAAATTTTTACTTACATTTTTAAACTAAATTTTAAAATGTTTCCGTGCTCACCACCCAACACTCTTTATGACTCTTCTCTGCTTTGTTGCTTTATTTTTCTCCATAGCATTTATTATCACTCAACATGCCATTTTAATGGTTTATTTTATCTTATTATATTTATTTTATTTATAAATCTTTCTACCCGCACCCTACCCCCACTACCATGTAAGCTCCACTAGGTAGGATTTTTGTTGTTTTCTGTTTTGGTTTTTTTTGGCTGCACCACGCGGCATGCAGGATATTAGAGCAGGGATAGAACCCCCGCCCTCTGCAGTGGAAGCATGGAGTCTTAACCACTGGACCACCAGGTAAGTCCCTTGTCTTTTTTTAAGCTGCTATACTTTCACTACCTAGAACTGTGCCTTGCACATGGTGGGGGTGATGGCTAATTCTGTTTGTCAACTTGACAGGGCCACAGGATGCCCAGATATTTGGTTAGATATTATTTCTGGGTGTGTCTATGGGAATGTTTCCAGATGAGATTAGCATTTGAATTCATAGTCTTGAGTAAAGCAGATTGCCCTCCGCAATGGCAATGTGGGTGGACCTTATCCAATATATTGAAGCCTGAATAGAACAAAAGGTGGAGGAAGGGAGAATTTGCTCTCTGCCTGACTGCTTGAGCTGGGACTTTGGTTTTGCCATTGGACTGAGACTTACATCATCAGTTCTCCTGGTTTTCAGGCCTTGAGGCTCCATTTCAGTCTCCAAATGGAGCCTCACCCTTGCTTCTCCTGGGTCTGCAGCTCGCCAAATGTAGATCAAGGGACTTCACAGCCCATAACTGCATGAGCTGATTCCTTGTAATAAATTTCTTCATATACATATATGAATACATACATATATATATAACCTATTGATTATATATATACTATATATAGGATATAGATATATATATCCTATTGGTTCTGTCTCTCCGGAGAACCCTGACTAACAGAGTCTGCATTCAGCAACTATTTGTTGAATGAACAAATGATTGAATACATGTAACTGGGAAGTCCAAGATACAACTGGCTTCAGGCATAGATGGACCCAGTAGCTCAGAAAAATATATCAGGGCTCTACCTCACTAAACCTCTTGTTATCTTTCAGGCCAGAGGCCACCTGCTGCCCCAGGTTCACATCCTCCTTGCTTGGCAAATCCGTCCAAGAGGTCTGGCAGAAATGTCCCAGAGAAGAATCTGATTTGTCTAGCTTGGATCGCATGCCCACCTCTGAACCAGCTGCTGTAGTCAGCGAAATGCAATGAGTTCCCAATAGGAAAAGGGGCGGGGGAGCGGGAGTGCTAGGAAGACAAAAACAATACAGGTCAACAACAGAGGGCTTCCTGGAGGAGGTGGCCTTTCAGTCAGGCCTTACAGGATGGTTAGGACTTGGCCACGATGTCAGAGTTTTCTACAACTGGATCCTGCCCACGTGTCCAGCCTCACCTCTCGTTCCTCACCACCCTGCACCCTATGATCCAGCCATTCCCTGCTTCCTTAACTCAGTCCAGGTTTTGACATTGCTATGCCTTTGCTCACCTTCTTCCCTGCAGCTAATACTCCCTCTTCTTCTTCAGAAACTAGGGTAATTCTCTACACCCTTGAAATGCTCCACATTTCAAGGAGCATTGAAATGTGAAATGCTCCACATTTCAAGTACCAGAAGAGGTACTCCACAAATATTGTTGAGCGAATGAATGAATGAATAGATAAAATCTTTCTTCCCCTGGAGCTATAATAAGGGCATATTTAGTATTCTACTAGTAAGACCAGGATGGAGGCCTGGAGAGAGGTGTCTACATGATGCTGGGGCTCTGAAAGGAGGCCTTCCTGGAGGAAGTGCCATGTTGAGAAAGGCGGGCTTTGCACAGGTGGGGGCAGATGAGTCCATGAGACATGATACAAGACTGTCACAGAGGGGCTCCTCTGGTGGCGCAGTGGTTGAGAGTCCGCCTGACGATGCAGGGGACACGGGTTCGTGCCCTGGTCCGGGAAGATCCTACATGCCGCGGAGTGGCTGGGCCCGTGAGCCACGGCCGCTGAGCCTGCACGTCCGGAGCCCGTGCTCCCACAACAGCGAGAGGCCCGCGAACCACAAAAAAACAAAAAAAAAAACAAAAAAAAAGAATGTCACAGAGTCCAGTCTAGCGTAGAATGGAAGTAAGGAGTCTTTCTTTGGGGTTAGATAAAATCTCTTGGTGGGGAGGTAGGAGGGGTTGAATTCCACCAGTAACCATTAAGACAGGTCATAAAGGAAAATGATACCCATGACAACTACATTTTGATAGAGGGGCAAGTGGAGGGAAAGTTCTAGAACACAGGATATGTTCCCAAGGCATTCCAGTGAAGCCAAAAGTAAAATGGGGTTCTAGTTCCTCGGGGAAGAGGTCCTAAGTGTTTACATCCTCACAAGTTGCATACTTTACAGTTTGCAAAGCATTTTTCCATTCATTGTCTACCTGATCCTGGGTGGTAGGCATTTCTTTTTTTTTTTTTTAAATAAATTTATTTTATATATTTATTTTTGGCTGCATTGGGTCTTCGTTGCTGCGCACGGGCTTTCTCTAGTTGCGGCGAGCGGGGCCTACTCTTCATTGTGCTGCGGGGGCTTCTCATTGCGGTGGCTTCTTTGTCACAGAGCACAGGCTCTAGGCGCGTGGGCTTCAGTAATTGTGGCTCGCGGGCTCTAGAGTGCAGGCTCAGTAGTTGTGCACGGGCTTAGTTGCTCTGCAGCATGTGGGATCTTCCCGGACCAGGGCTTGAACCCATGTCCCCTGCATTGGCAGGCGGATTCTTAACCACTGCGCCACCAGGGAGGTCCCTCTTTATTCAACAAATATTTATCAAGCTCCTCCTACTTATGGTGGTCCTGAGGGCTAAATGAGCCTCTGCGTAAAAAGGATTTGGAGCCGTGCTGGGCCCTGGCAGGCCAGCAGTGCATGTTTGTGGTGTGGTGATAGGAGTGGAGGTGGTACAGCGGTTATTATCAGCCTGAACTTGGGCTTATACCAGATAATGGAAATGTAAGACATGCTCTCAGGGGCCCCCCAGTCCAGCAGGGAGAGGGACCTTGATTCATTAATTATGTAACACGGTCACAGATCTAACCATTTCAACTCAGATGTTTGAAGAAAGGTGGTTTCTTTATTACTAGGACCCATAGCCCACATGTGTATGGAGTGTTTACTCAATTCTGTGCCAGGTATAGTTTTAGGTACTTTACCTGGTTTAAATTTCATCCTATGAGGCAGGTACTGTTATGATGGCCATTTAGCAGGTGAAGAAACTGAAGCACAGAGAGGCTAAGTAACTTGCCTGAAGTCACACAGCAAACAAGCAGTGAAGCCAGAATTCAAACCCAGTAGTCTGGCTCCAGAATCCATATCCTTGACCTCTGTAGTACATTGCCTCTTGTCTGTAAGCACCACTGCTCTGTGTGTGTCAGGGGGACTGCAACTTAGATGAGCCAATTAATGGGATCTCAATCTTTCCTCCAGCTTGTATCTCTGCTTTCACACACACACACACACACACACACACACACACACACACACACACCCTTAACTACCACCACACTTTCTCCTCTCCAAGATGGTACCTGGGTATATGGGAGGAGAGGGGAGATGGGAGATGGGTCCCTGGAGACAACTGGATGAATAATACATTATTTAAAAATTTTACAACCATTATCCAGTTTACAATTACCATTGTGAATGTTGCTACCTGGGCCAAGAAAGGGAGTCTAGAACCCGGTCTTACTGGTGAGGAAGGCCTCCGTGTAGGAGGGGTTGGCAAGGTGAAGGGAAGACCACTCCAGGCCAAGGTGGTCCGAGAGAGGCCAACCAGGGAATTGGGCCAAACTGCCCCCACCCCCTCCTGCGGTCAAGGTCAGAAACCCAGAGCTGCTGCCCCAACAGCCCAGATGGTTCTGGGACAGCCCAGAGCACGTGCTCCAGCTCTGAACTCCCCCAACTCAAAGACTCCCCAGAGAAGCAAACCCCAGCTGCCACGTGAGCCAGCACAACCGTTGGCCTTGGCTTCTCTCTGCCGGGCCAAGGTGACTAATTTTAACTGACCCTGCTGATTCATCCGAGGCTGGGACCCCCTCTCCCAACCCACTCCAAGCCACAACCTCAGGGCCTGCTGAAGAGCCGCCAAAATTCTTCAAGTTCAAAGTCATTCCTGATCCGCTCCAAGCCCACATTCCAACCTCATCCATGACCAACCCCCTTCACGAAATTTCTGACCCTGCTAAACTGGTCTTCTCAGGGTTTCCTGAAGATTTCATACGCGTTCCTGCTTCCCCAACTCTCTCTGGCCATCTTTCAGCTCCCTATTCAGATGCCCCCTTTTCGAAAATGCCCTTCTCATCGTCACAGAGGGTGCTAGCCCCTTTCACCCGCCCCTGGCCTCACTACACAGCTTGTGGGATCTTAGTTCCCCGACCAGGGATTGAACCCGGCCCGGCAGTGAGAGCACCGAGTCTTAACCATTGGACGGCCAGGGAATTCCCTCCCCACTGTTTTATCAGTGGTGATAAAACTCATCTAGAGTGTGATGACCCGAACGGCCCTAACAAATCCAGAGCAGCTACTCTGTGCGCTATTACGACATGATTTATAGGAACGTTGCATTCCCAGCTCTTCTTCCTCATCTTCCCACTAGATTATGAAAACATTTTATTATCTCAGGCCATGACTGTGGCAGACACAATGCCGTGTGTCCACCAAGCCCGCTTCGCTTCCTCCCGGGCATACAGGACTTCATTCCCACCACTTGGCTGGGACCTGGCTGATGGAATATGGCCGGAAATGATGAGCCTCGCTCTTAGGCGTGTTCTCTAAAACTCTCACACACTGTCTCGTTTGGCTGCTGGATGTGGAGGGATCCGAGGTCTTTGAAGTCCTTGGCGTTGGAGCGTGTGTCCCTGAATCACTGTGTGTAGCGGAGTCCTCCCCCTAACTTGCACTGGATCGTGAGGCAAACGGGAACTAAACCCATGAAGCCACTATGAAGATCTACAATAAGAAGCCGCTGAGATTTGGGGGCTGCATGTTACAGCAGCTAGTGCTGTAATACACGAACGCCTCCATATTTGTGGTTTAGCGCTCACCCAGGCCTATAAGGATTCCTTAATATTTATCCTCACATCCCACATGGCTCCTTTCTCATCCATCCTCCATATGCAGCCGTGATCCTGTCACTCCCCTCCCTATAATCTCTCAAAGCCCCCATCGTCCTTGGAAGTTTCCTTCTCCATCTCCCCTTCCCCTTCCCAATTCTTTTATTTTTTAATTTATTTATTTATTCTTGGCTGTGTTGGGTCTTCGTTGCTGTGTATGGGCTTTCTCTAGTTGTGGCGAGCGGGGCTACTTTTCGTTGCAGTGCGCGAGCTTCTCATTGCAGTGGCTTCTCTTGTTGTGGAGAACGGTCTCTAGGCGCTCGGGCTTCAGTAGTTGTGGCACGCGGGCTCAGTAGTTGTGGCACGCGGGCTCAGTAGTTGTGGCACGCGGGCTCTAGAGCACAGCTCAGTAGTTGTGGCGCACGGGCTTAGTTGCTCCACAGCATGTGGGATCTTCCCAGGCCAGGGCACAAACCCATGTCCCCTGCATTGGCGGGCGGATTCTTAACCACTGGGCAACAAGGGAAGCTGGCCCAAGGGGGTTTTTAAGAAAGAAATTACTCTTTGCTGGGGTGAGTTGCATTTGATTTTAGATAGATTTGGGGGACCCAACTGCAGTCAGGGAGTGTGGGCCCATGTTTCACTTTCTCTGCTTCCACTACTGTCTCCAGGGAAGCAGACCAGGTGGCCTCCTCCCTGGAGGAGATCTGAATCGCTGAGACCTGGGCTTTGATAGTTTTTAAGGGGAGGGAAGAGGAATTTGGAATTAGGTGGGCCGCAGTCGCTAGAGAGGAACAGGTACCAGGCGGCAGGATGCTGCGGAGAGAGGGAGGAAGGAGGGGTAAGGACGGGACCGCCCAGGTGGGCCCTGCCCTCCCTGGCTCCCCCCTCCCCTCCACTCCTCGGGAGTGGGGGCTCCTATCTGGGTCCTGCCAACCGGAAGTAATCACCTCCGTGCCTTCTCCACGGCCCTCCCTCGGCTGCTTTGAGGAAAGCACGGGTGTGGGCTCCAGGACCGGCGGAGAAGGGGCCCCTCTGCCTTTCCCGGTAGCGGGAGCCTTGTGTGCGCGGGGGCCTGGGCAGGGGGAGGATGCACACGCTGGAGAATCATGGCTACCACTTCTCCGATGCCACCTCGACAGTACAAGCCTCGGGGACGCATGTGTATCCCTACGCCTGCTAGACAGATGTCTCACAGACGCTCCAGATGCTACTGTCCCAAGGGAGACTCACTCTCTATCCCCTTCTCTCTGGTACCCCGCCCGCCTTAGTAAATAGCGCCACCATCTGCGCAGTTAACTCAGCCAGAAACAACACCCGCTGCCGGCGCTGCGCTGGGCTTCCAGCTCACCCCCTCGCCCCAGCCTCCCCTACAGAGCCTGTCCCCTCCTCCTCCCCCGCTCCGTCCTGCCTCTCCCTCAGTCCAGATGTGGGATCCACAGCAGGCTCTTAAAGATCTCCCTTCCCCAAACCAATCTGTGGTTTATGAAAACCAAATCATCAGGACAGCTGTTGCCTCTGGGAGGCAGTGGGGGCGGGGATTGACCGGGAAGGGGCGTGTGGGAACTTTTGGGCGGGATGATAACGTTCTGTATCCTGATAGGGGTTTGGGTTACACAGGTGTACGAATTTACCAAAACTCAGCAAAAGTCCGCTTCAGACGCATGCATCTCATTGGATATAAATTTTAGGTCAAAAGAAAAAAATGTAAACGAACATTGAAGTCTCCTTAACGACATGCATGCTGAAGTATTTAGGCGGAAGTGGATGAACCGTTGCCTGCAATTTACTTTGAAAGGCCACAAAATAAAGAAAGATTGGATACGTGGAGGGATGGATAGATACGCGAGAACACAAGCTATAAAATGTCTGTGGTAGAATTTTGGTGGTAGGTATATGATGTTCACTCTAAAATTCTTTCAAATTTGCCACATGCATGAGAAATTTCAGAATAAAATGTTGGGGAGAAGTGTCCCCTGCCTCCACAATGAGCCCCCCCCATTACATTATTCCCATCTGCAACTAGTGTGGTGTTTCTAGGACAGCAAATGAGACCATGGCCCTCCCTGCTCAAAAAAACCCTTCCTGGCTCTCTCCTGGGGAGAACTCTTAACTCTTGTGGCTCCCGAGGCCATCTGGGGTTGGCTTCTGTTTAATTCTCTGGCTGCATCCTCTATCACTCTCTCCCTCACTTTTTCCACCACAGAAACACTAAAATATTTGTACTTTACATGCTCTTTACAACTCCTGTGGCAGAAATTTCTCGTATACAACCAATTTACATTTCCCGCTTCTTTCTAAGTAAAAGAAGTTCCAGTTTTTATCTGGGGATATGGCCATATCGACATAAACACTACATTTCCCAGGCTCCCTTGCAGAGAAGTGTGGCCATGTGATATGCAGGGAGAGGAGGTATTGATCACAACTTCCAGAAAGTGTCCCTAAAGGTAGGGGGCACAAACTTCTTCACCTTTTTTGACTTCCTGCTGGTTGGAATCATGATGTGATGGCTGGACTCAAGTAGCCATTTTGGATCGGGGGGGGAGACCATGTATGTGGTATGGCAGAACACTAAAGTAGACTGAGGCTGGGTTCCTGACATGTTGTGTGCCCTACCAGCCCTGGACCACTACCTGTGGACTTCCATATGAAAGATGGATGAATATTCTCTTGTTAAAGCCATGCTATTTTGGATTTTCTGCCACCCACAA
Source organism: Neophocaena asiaeorientalis asiaeorientalis (assembly GCF_003031525.2). Lineage (NCBI taxonomy): Eukaryota > Metazoa > Chordata > Mammalia > Artiodactyla > Phocoenidae > Neophocaena > Neophocaena asiaeorientalis. The sequence goes on along the minus strand of NW_020173111.1, from coordinate 1,893,974 downwards.
CCAAACTTAGTCCTAACACACCAACTTCCATGCCCTTGAATGTTTTGGTCCTTGTGCTTGGAATACCCTTTCCTCACTTTTCTCCTAGACAACCCCTATTGGTCCTTCAAATTCCTACCTAAACGTCACCTTCTCTGCCACACGTTTCTTGGTGGAATTAATCATTTCCTCCTTTATGATTCTTTTGCACCTTATATTGCAGGGAGCAATTATTGAGTACTTACTGTGTGCCAAGCACCGCCCTGACTCCTGTACATGCACTCTTCTTTTAATCCTCATGGTGACATTTGAGATAGGTAATTATTTTCAAAGCTCCCATTTTACAGATATAAAAACAAAAGCCCTGGAAAGTAATGATACCTTCCCTGAATGGAGCCAAGCCTCGGATCCAGGTGTCCGATTCCAAAGCCTTTACACCTATGCTGAACTGCCCCTGTTCCTGCTCTTATCACAAAGTACTGTCATCATCTGTTTACACATCCCTCCCTCTCATCACCCCTAAAGCTCAAAGACGCTGTGATGCTCACCCTGCTCTCCCTGGGGTGCAGCACAGAGCCTGGCTCCAGGTGAGCACGTGTTTGTGGAACGGAACTGTCAGATTTAAGTCCCCCATCCTGGTTCTGGTGCAGGAGGACCCTCAGGCGGTCTCACCCCCTTCAACACTCCTTTCCCCACACATCCCTTGGGCTTTTGCACACGCGGTTTGTTACTTCTGCTTAGGAGACCCTGTAGGAGTTCCCTCATACGTTAAGATCAAGTCCGGTCGTCACCTCTGCCAACAGGTCTTCTCCATGTGGATCTGGGGCTGGCTACCTTCTCACTCGCCCATAGCTCTTTGCTCAAATCTCGGTTATGTTCCGAATCCCCCTGGAATGTTTCCTCCACTCAACTCTGAGTCCCTTGCGAGAAAGGACCATGCTTGTTCATCTTTTAATAATTTGGAAAGCCGTCTCTAGTCGGTGCCAGGAATATAAAGATGGAAAAAGCCCCCATCCCGGCTGCTGGCCTGCTGGCTGGGTAAACGAAGGAACGCAGTGGGAGGGAACCAGGGGTGGAGGCTTTTCTCCTCGCCGCCACTAGATGGCAGCAGGGCACCCCAATTGTCAGCCTCCCACCACACTGTCTTTGCCTTCACCTCCAGGAAGCCAGGAGCCTGGAGGGACTCAGTTCAATAGAATAAACAATTCAGAGAGCTAGCTTATCGACCTGGCCCTTTGCTAGAGGCTGGCAAAAAACGTGAAAGGGGGAAGAGGAAGAATCTAAAGTTAGACCAGGTCCTACCTGTGAAGCACATACTCTGAAACCAGACTGCCTGCTTTCGAATTTCGTGCTTGGCCGTTTCCCAGCTGTGTGACCTTGGACAGCTAAACCTCTCTGTGACTTAGTTTCCTCTTGTGAAAAGTGGCGTTTATAAAAGTGTCTACCCTGAGATTGGGATTGACATATATACACTAATATGTATAAAATAGATACCTAATAAGAACCTGCTGTATAAAAAAATAAAATAAAATTCAAAAAAACCCCGTGTCTACCCTGAAACATTGTAAATCAACTATACTTCAAATTTTTAAAAAGTGTCTGTTGAAAAGGGCTGTTGTGAGGGGCAGTAAGCGCTGTGTGTTCGTGGCTTTTACATTCCTGCCTCTGAGGAAGCTCACAGGGTAGAAATGGGGAGCCGCACCCCAAAGTAGAGAGAGAGGAGAAGGCTGCATCCATGTTGGAGCCAAGGTGGGGGGGGGAGGGCACACCTGCTGGGAAAGGGGTGGCATGCGGTGATGGGGTCGGATTCCTGGAGGCGCAGCTGTTTCCATGAGATGGGCCAGGGAGGGAGGGAGGGAGGACTGATGAGGGAGGGGACTGTGGAGGTGAGGTTGGCTCGCCCAGGTGACAGGTGGAAGGTGGGGCTGGAGAAGTGACTCCAAGCCTCAGAGGCCGGGGAGCGGGGGAGGGGAAGGGAGGCTGGTGCCCCTGGGCCACACCTGTTGACGGGAATATTGGGATCTTGGTGTCCCTGAGAGCCCTCGTCCAATAAGCCCCTCTGGGCCTCCAGGGAGAGGAGGAGCCTTGCCATATAAACTGTATTTTTAGCTCCCCGTGAGGCTTCCCAGCTGCTGTGACACCTCTCCCCGCCCCCAGCCCACTGCTTGGCTGGAGGCTCCAGGAGGACAGCTGGGCAGAAGGGGAGACATGGTCAGTACAATGGCTGCTGGGGGCTGGGGGGAGCGGGCAGTGAGCCCAAGTAGATTCTGGGGACCAGCTTGGGGGTCCTACTGCTCCGTCGATGACCTTAGCAGGTCCTGCTTCCTCCACAGGGGCAGCTCCTGGGAGGAGGAGGAAGGAGGGTGGCCAAGGCTGAGGGGACCTGCAGCTTTGAAGACCCAAAATGCTCTTTCTTTCCATTTTTGGTCCTTACGGTGGAGCCTTAAAGTGTAACACCCCCCAACCCCCGATTCACTGGAGGGAGTTGTTGGCTGCATAAGGGCTCACAAATTCCCAGGTCACCCAGACTGGACTTGTGACCTTTGAAAGAGAGGGCCTGGTGCTTAGTCACCTGGGGACTCAAACCCGTGCAGAGGGGCACTGGAAGCCCCTTGCTAGAGAGTTCTCTCTGTGTATGTGAGCGACGAGAGGTGAGAGTCGCCAGATACTGAACATGCAGAAGGGGCCTTTTCCCACCAAACAGGCTCGTGCCTGACCTTGCCAGCCAAGGGTGCTCAGTGAAAGCCCTGGGATGTGTGGTCTGGACAGGAAAAGTCTGAGGTGAGCCTGAAGCTTCCCTCGACTGTTCCTCCCCATCCCGAAGGAGCACCAGAGCCAGGACAAGGGACTGAGCGTGACAGGAAGGCATATTTCAGTCTGATATAAAGAAGCCTCTTTAGGGCTTCCCTGGTGGCGCAGTGGTTGAGAGTCCGCCTGCCGATGCAGGGGACGCGGGTTCGCGCCCCGGTCCGGGAAGATCCCACGTGCCGCGGAGTGGCTGCGCCCGTGAGCCATGGCCGCTGGGCCTGTGCGTCCGGAGCCTGTGCTCCGCAAGGGAGAGGCCACAGCAGTGAGAGGCCCGCGCACAGCAAAAAAAAAAAAAAAAAAAAAAGAAGCCTCTTTAAAACTTTAGGTAGTGAGCTCACTGCTCTTAGGAGTATTCAAGCAGATGCTAGATGATGATCTGTAGGGAGAATTCCTGCATTTAGTGGGAACTTGGACAGGACACTATTGAAGGCCTCTGTTAGCTCCAAGATCCCGTGGCCCTATCATTCTAGATTTTTCTTTCTCTAGCTTTCTGACTCTGGAACCTAGAATCTAAGTGTTCAGAGTGGTGAAAGTTGAAGACTTCGGCCCTCTAGAATTGTAACTCTGGAATCTCAAGTGTCCAGAATTTGAAGACTTGAGGATGAGTCTACAAGGCTCAGATTTTCCCATTCATAGGATTCTGTGATATGAAAGGGAAAAAGAGGAGGGGGCAGGTGTCACTTGGTGCGATCCAGTCCTGCCCCGCTGGGTGTCAGACTAACCCACCTGTGTGTGTGCACGCCTGTGCACATGTACGTGACGGGAGTGTGTAAGGCTGCAGAAAGTTTTGTACCCACAGACAGCCTGGCTTTCCTATCCTGTGACTTTCCAGTTTCCCTGGCCCGGCAGTTTGAAGGTTGTCACAGGGATAATTATAGCTCCTAAACAAAGCTGGCGACAGCAGGTAGCCATAGCAAACTCCTAGGTACCACCAGTTCTGTTGTAGAGATGTGTAAGTACAAACAAATGTTGGTTCCTTCCTATTAACTTAAAAGGTAAAACTTGAAAAGGTTCATCAACTTCAAAGCCACAGGTTTCCATGAACTTGCCAGTTAATGGGGGCACCTGCCAAGGAGGTGACAGCTTCATATTAAACACTCGGGCATATTAAGTACTCGGGCAGTTTCCAGACAACTCGGGAGGCTGGAGAGGGGCCGAGGGCTGTGGATTCCAGCTCTGCCATTCACCAGCCTCCGGTGGGTGCATAACGTCTCCAGGCCTTCGTTTCTGTATAGCCAGGTGGGATAATGATTGACCCTGCCCTGCCAGCCCCTCGGGGATGCTCCGAGGTTCTCAAGAGAGCACCGGCCAGAGGGTGTTTGAAAACGGCACTGCCAGGGCTGAGGACGTAAATCAGAAGCTAGCGATGCTGATTCTCTTAGGGGTGTCACCGATGGGCCCCAAGTGGCCAGCCCAGGCCAGGGGCAATGTGCTGCCTCTCTTCCTTCTGCCCTCCCCTCCCACGCTGCTGGGCTCACCCTCCAGCAAGGGGCCAGAAGTAGGAGCTGAGCCCTCAGCAGTATCTCTGAGTTGCCTTTTCCTTTGATCCTGGGCCTGGCACAGAGTAGGCCCTCCATACCAGGCCGGTGAATGAACAAATGAACAAACACTAGCCCCCCAGAAAACCCCTATGGCATTTTAGCTGCTCATCTTGCTGCTGAACCTTTCACTGTGAGGGCTTCATGGCCCCTGAGGCTCACCAGCTCGGTGTCCTGGGTTAACACGGGGCCTCAGTGTGGCGCATTGTCAGGAAGGGGCCTGTGTGCCTCTGGCCCTTTTGGTTGTTAGGAATCAGCTGACTCGGTAAATAAACTGGTCCCACTCAAGGATACACAAGGGGTCACACAGGAGTGGCAGCTGATGGTAATCCTCAAACTGCAATTGGAGTGAGCTTTTCAGCGGTCAGAATGGAGATCCAAGGCTGCACAGGGGTCTTACCCAAGTTTGGGGGTCTTACCCGGTGTTGGCCACGAAACCCTCTTTGACCCTGCATTTCCTACCACCTAGCCAATTCTCGCCAGGGATCTGACTGCTGTAGTTAATAGACATTGGCTGTTTGGCGGAACCCTGCCATTGACTGCCTCGGGTTAGGTCCCAGTCCTGGTCCAATCCGCTGTGCCTAGCAACAGGCTTGGAGAGCGGACATGACTGCGGGCGCTGGGGCAGGGCAGTTATCTTTAGAAAGGGCTGCATACGTGGGGCAGCCATAACTGACATGTCCAGTACAGACCCAGGATGGCCAGGACACCTCTTATCCTTTCTGAGCCTTGTGGTCCACGGCTGTAAAACGGGGTGATGCTTGCTACCTCGCAGGGTCATTGGGAAGATTAGATATAATCCTGCCCAAGGAGGCACTTTGTAAGCTGTAACGTTCTGTGTAAACCTTGATCATAGCACTAAATAAACTGTACTGTAATTTTGTTCCTCTTACTTATCTCCCCTAGGAGACTTTCTTGAACATCAGGATGTGTTTTATCTGGTTTTGTGTCCTCAGCATGTAGCACAGTTTCTGACACACAGTAGGTACTCTATAACTGTGTGTTGGATAGATGGAGGAATGATGATGGATGGATGGATGGATGGATGGACAGATGATGGTTGGGTAGGTGGATGGATGGGTGATGGGTGATGGATGATGTGTGGGTGGATGAATGGATGATGGATGGATGGATGGATGATGGATGGATATAAAATAAAGGCCCATCATCCTCCACTTGCCTTCCTTGCAAGGCCAGCCATTTTTTTATTCAATGAACATTTATTCAGTTCAAATGTGGTACACAGCGCTGTGCAAGGTCCAAGAAATACACAGATGAATAAAACAAAGCCCCTGACCATGTGAAAATCAAAGTAGGGTGTTCAGGAGCATGGATTTGGGGGCCTGAACTCCTGGGATCAAATCCCAACTCTTCCAACAACTAGCTGTGCGACCATGGCAGATTTCCCTAACTTCCCTCCATGAGATGGTGGTAATGTCCATATTTATCATATAGGGCTGTTGGGGGCCTAAACGAGTTACCGAATGTAGAGTGCTTGGAATAGGGCCTGGCACCCAGCAAAGTCTCTGTGAGTATCGGCTGCTTTGATACTAATGGAGGGGCCAGCATGGAAACAAAGAAATACAACGCAACGGGTGAGGAGTACAGCAGGAGCACACATAGATCAGTGGAAAGGGCGAGCAGTGAAGTGGACCTTGAGGGGTGTATCCAGAGAAACTTTTTTTTTGCGGTACGCAGGCCTCTCACTGCTGTGGCCTCTCCCATCGTGGAGCACAGGCTCCGGACGCGCAGGCTCAGCGGCCACGGCTCACGGGCCCAGCCGCTCCGCGGCATGTGGGATCTTCCCGGACCGGGGCACGAACCCGTGTCCCCTGCATCGGCAGGTGGACCCCCAACCACTGTGCCACCAGGGAAGCCCCAGAGAAACTTTTCAGAGAGAAATATGTGAGCAAGACTGTGAAGCCAGGAGTTTTCTGGGTGGAGTGGGAAAATGCAGACTCCAAGAGGTTATGGATCTGCCTGGGTCCACCCAGCTATAAGCAAGGAAACCATCTAGCCCCTTCCCACCACCCTGATGGGTGAGGGCATTCTGGCAAAGTGGGCAGAAGGTGGACAAAGCGACTGCTAAGGGCCAGGACAGTCCCGGGGCCAGCCAGGGTGACGGCTGCCCTGGCTAATAAACATGACAGGTCCTCTTGGGATGGCTGACAGCAGGGGGAGTTGGGTTTCAGGCCATTGGCATCAGCCTTGGTCATGCCCTTTTTGTTGGCCTCCGAGAGTCCAGAGAGTGACCCAACCTCCTCCCCACTCTTTCCATACACACAGCCCCTCCCCCCCCAAACCTGAGGCCTGAGTTGTCCTACCACCCCCCAATGGCACATGCCTCAAAATAGCTTCCATGTGAGGGCTAGAGAAATGAAAAGATTAGACCCCTGCATGAAAGGGGGGGTTTGCAAGGACGGGGGGGGAGAGAGTGAGCGAGGTGTCAAGTGATCTCTGTCAAGCATCCGGGAAGGTATAAAATCCCTTTAGGGCCGGGAAGCCTCAAACTCCAGCGGTCGGAGCCAGGATACCCAGTCAGCCTACCCTTGCTCTTCTTCTCTTCTTCAGACTGTGCCATGGGGCTCAGCGAAGGAGAATGGCAGCTGGTACTGAATGTCTGGGGGAAGGTGGAGGCTGATCTCGCAGGCCATGGGCAGGACGTCCTCATCAGGTAAAAGGAAGAAACCCCATTGCCCCTATCCCCTACTTCCCTCCCAAAGATCAAGAATGTTCGCCTGCAAGGTGGAACGGTTGCCCGGGGTTGACCAGCTGGCTGCGTTAGTTGACTTTGTTAAAATTCTTATTTGGTTCTCCTTTGCTTTTATGTGTCAGAGATTGGAGTCAGGAAAGGAAAGGGGATCCATCTCACACCTATGCTAGCAGCTGGAAGGAGCTTGACAATCAAATCCTGGATGCCTAGAGCCCACTAAGTGGTATCCTAGAATTATAGACAGAATTAACAAGAAAAATCTGAGAGATCTGTCTCACCTCACCTAGTGGATGAGGACAAAAAGGACCTGAGAAGGGAAGGATGACTCCAGAGTCACAAGTCCATTAAAGTCTATAAAATGTCAAGGCTAAGACATGGCTTTCAACATGAGGTATGTAGTTCTAGAGCTGGCTCTGCCACCGAGAAGCTGTGTGACCTTTAAGAAGGTACACAACTTCTCTGAGCCTCAATTTCTTCTCCTATAAAATGGGTGGGGGCTTCCCTGGTGGCACAGTGGTTGAGAGTCCGCCTGCCGTTGCAGGGGACACGGGTTCGTGCCCCGGTCCGGGAAGATCCCACATGCCGCGGAGCGGCTGGGCCCGTGAGCCATGGCCCCTGAGCCTGCGCATCCAGAGTCTGTGCTCCGCAATGGCAGAGGCCACAACAGTGAGAGGCCCACCTACTGCAAAATAAATAAATAAAATGGGTGGAAATCCTAATATATACATTATAGAGTGGAAATAAGAATGAAATAAGATGATGCCTGTAGGGGGCGCAGCCTAATTCCTGGCATAGAGTGAGCCCCAGAAGATGTTAGTAACTATTATAGACGAAGCTTAGACTTGGGCCCTTTAAAGAATCATAATTAGTAAACAGAAGACAGAGACCCACTAGTGACTTTTGATGTTGAGTATGTCTTGAATTTGAGGGCTCAGGTTAGTCTCCAAGCACATCTTGCCTTCTGTAGCAAGGGCTTCCTGAATAAACAAACAACGCCCCCCCCACAAACTTCTGAGATTTTTAAGTAGAAAATGGCTCGTGGCTTGTAAATAGAATCTCATGTCCCAGTTGCCTTCCTCCCCAAATGGTGATGGGCTCTCCCCTCCTGGCCCTTTCTCATGCTCTGGGCAGCACAGGTCAAAAGCCTAATGGGATGTAGGTACATCAGTATTTCTGCATGTGGGAGAAGGTGGGCCCCAGTTACCACCAGTGAATGGATTGTCTTTCACACTTTAATTTACAGAAGAATTTCTCCTTGTTTATGAGCCAGAGTAGATTATCCTCTCCCACTTAGTTGCCCTTTCAGCCTCCCTCAGGTTTCACCCATCTCCAGCTCCCAAATCTGGGGAGAATGCCCAGTCCTATAAGCCCTGTTATCTGGAGTTTGAGCCCTTAATGGTCCATGCCAGAAACACTTGAGAGAGGACAGTCAAGTTCTCTGTTGAATCTAACTGGCATCTTGGGGTGTTCCTTTATGTCTTTCTCCTCTTGTGTCTCTGTCGGTTGGCTCCTTGGGCTGCAACAGGTCCTGCCTGATTGGACAAAAGTCTCCCCCAAAGTTGACATCAACTCCTCAGCCATCCATTTGCTGTGTGACCTTGGACAAGTCACTAGTCCTCTCTGGGTCCCATTTCCCTATTTGCTGAGAGGAGGGATTGCCTGCCACTGTCTCTGAGATCCCTGCCTGCTCTCATGCCCTGGCATTCTCTGAGTCCATGATCCTACCTTACTTTTGGAGAGGAGGCCGGGTAGCTGGGGTGGGAGACCATTTTGCTGAGCAAGAGTCTTTCCCAGGTGATTTGGGGGCTGCCAGCCCTAAGTCAGTGACTTGGATGTCTTGAAGGAGACTTGGGGTATTGAGTCACGGGGAAACATCTCCTCCTTTCCCAGGGTGGATCAGAGAGAACTGCCTGGGGCCAGGTGCCAGGGACGAGACATGACGCTGGAGACTGCTGGCCCCTGGCAGGCCCCAGAGAGCCCAACAGCCCGTCACGTCTTAGGCTGTAGGACATGCAGAAACCACGCCAACTGGTTCTGCCCTCTTAGTGTTTGGGATATGGAGACAAGGAGACGGGGCTGCTAACTCCTAGGGCTGAAAGTGCCCCTTTAAGATCTGACCTTTTGGTTCTGTTCCAGATGCTGAACCTGGGCTTTCTTACTCATCTAGAAAAGGTCATTTCTCCCACTCCTCTGATTATAAAAGAGGGCAAGTTCTGTTCAGCTGAGTCTGTTAATAAAACACTGAGGGCTTCACTGCAAGTATGTGACCATTATGTTCTAGGACATAATAGCTGGCAGGTCAGTTGGAGAGTCTGGCTCCAGGAAAGGGGGGCTTCGGGAGGGTGGAGGCTGCTGAGAGGGCTTCAGGCCCCTGCCTTTCCTTCCGTTCCCCAAATCTTCTCTGCTTTACTTATTTTTGCATTTGAACAAAGGATTTTGAGGCCATGGAAAGTTTGAAAGCCACTGCTGGTGGCCAATACGTTTCATGTCGCTGGGAGGAGACACGGCCCAAGAGTCCCAGCCAACCAATGGCCACTACAGACAGGACCAAAAATTCCCAATCCTAACGATGGTGATGATGATGGAGGAAAGGATGGTAATGGTGACCACGGTGCTAGAGGTGGTAAAGAGGACAGCAAATATTTATATATATATACAGTACGCAGTGATTGCTAGGCCCTGTGTTAAGTGTTTCACATATATTTACTCACTTAAGCCTCACAGCAACCTTATGAGGTAGATATTATTATGATCGCTACATTTAACAGAGAGGTTAAGTAACTTGCCCAAAGTCCCACAGCTGGAGCTCAAATCCAGCCAACTTGGATCAGTGCGCCTGCTCTCGACCCCTATGCTACATCGTGTCACAGTCTTGACACACTGGAGATGAATTCCCATCCTCATCTGGTTCTTGGGTTCTAGAGCAGAGAAGGATTTGTGCAGGCCTGGGAGAGTCCTAGGTCTTCCGTGTGGGTGTCTGATTGGGCCTCAGCTCAGAGAACAGCTGGGAGATGGCCTCCTTTCCCTCTGACTTGCCAGCAGGCCTGTGATAAACTAGGCAGGTTGATGATAGGATCGAGGATGAAAACACAAGGCAAGTGAGCCCTTCTGAAATGCTGGAGAAAAGCCCTCCACCCATGTCTACAGGGCGAGGTCCTGCCATCTGCTCATTTTCTGGGCAATTGCTGTCACAAACATCCAGGTATGGCCTCCTGTGGCTGCCCTGGCGGCTCCCAGCTGCAGGACTTGAGGCCAAGGGGGGGAGGCGACTGTGTGGTGCCAGGATGATCTGGTGGGCACTCCTGAGCCCAATTTTTCTGCCCTGTTTAAAGCAAACCCGGCTCTCTCTCTGGCTGGCAGGTGCTGAGAGTGGAGGGTGAGGTGGAGGTCAAGCCTTAGAACTTGGAGGCTGAGAAATCAGCTAGACCAACCCTTTTGGTTTACAGATAGTCACGCCAAGACCCAGAGAAACCGAGTGACTTCTTCAAGGTCACACAGCACATTGGAGGCAGAGCTGGGGCCAGAGCTCAGCTTCCATAATTCTCAATGCCGAAGTCTTTCTCCCAGACATCCAGGGAATTCCCAAAATGTTTGAGATCCCTGGCCGCCTTGGGTCCCAGGTCCTTGGCCCTCTTCTGCCCCAGACAGTCTTCCTCCAGTGTCCCGACCTCAGGCCTTCGCCTGTGGGTTCTGGGTCTTGTATCTGTCAGGCAGGAGTTCAAGGATCATTGTCACCAGATAATAATAGTCAGGAGCCCAGGGACCCTTGCGTGAAAGGTGCCAGGGATGAGCTGTCAGTGATGTACAAGGTTTGGCTGGGGCCCTAGATGAAGTGGTGACATTGGGCATGGCTGTGGACAGCCCTGGGTGTTCTGGGGAAGCGGGAGGGATACGCCCCCTGGGAAAGGGAGCGCTTCCCGTCCGTGCTACGTCGTGCATGCATGTGTGTGTGTGCACGCACCTGTGAGTATGGGTGTGTGCCTGAGATACTTGTGCACTGGAGTGTGTTCACAGTTAGGTGTAAGCATGTCGCAAAACCAGGAAGCTACAAAAGAGGAACCTTTAAAAGAACTGAAGCCATTAGACAGGAGAAGGGGGAGTCAGGGCAGACAGGGTCACTCCTGCAGAGGTTTCAGGGTGCGACACAAAGGAGAGAGCGTGAGTTATGGAAGCATTCATGCGGGTTTGTGTCTGGGCTCTGCCACTGACCAGACACGTGACCCTGGGCAACTCACCTACCTCTGTGGTCTTCCGTTTGCCTATGAGTGAAATGGGGAAAATCACTCCCGCCCAGGTGGCAGGTATGACTCCCTTTAACTAACCTCCACCTTTCCTCAGCAGGAAAGACTGAGGTCCAAGGTGACAGGTGGCTGCTCAGATCACTGTAGCCAGCTCACTGGGACCCTGGCAGGAGCGGGGACCTGGTCTTTAGCGGTGGCTCCCACCAGGGACCCTCACCGTCGGTACTTTGAGGGGCCAGGGTGGTGCAAGGAGTCAGAGCAAAATAAGCAAGAGCCTTCTAAGGTTTCTGAGCTCAGACTGGAACGGCTCTCACAGGTAGCAGTGAGTCTCCTGGAGCCAGAAGTATTTAAGGAGTCAAAGGGCGATCCCCAGGCAGGAAGCTGCAGAGATGGTCCCCTGCATGGGCTACTTTCTGAGTCACTCAGACCTGATTTCAGTCTGGCTCTTCGGCACCCCGGCCGTGTAACATTGAGCTAGGACTTCACACTTCTTAGCCTCTGTTCTCTCATCTGTAAAGTGGGAATAATATATCCCTAAGCGGAAGCGCAGGTGCAGAGCCTAGCACGGGCCTGGCACACAGTGGGTGCTCAGCAAATCCAGGTCCTTTGGCCCCAGTGCTCCCCCTTTTCCCTGCTCCACTGTGACGCCATTTAGTCATCTATGCTCCCAACAGCTTAGAGGAAATGGGGGTGAAGCCGGGTGCAACGCAGAGATGTCTTTCTTTCCTGCCTTTCACTGTAACAATGAAGAAGGAGAAGATGATGATAAAAATATTTAATAATAGGAAGCATTTATACACTTCTTGTGTGGCCCTCAGCATATACTATCTCATTTAATCCTCACGCTTCTATAGGGAGGGACTTGTTATCTCCATTCCTTGGATGAGACTGAGGCACAGAGAGGTGAAGTGAGTTACCCAAGGTCACACAGCTGGGAACTGGGAGAGCGTGGGCTTGAACTCAGGTCTGGCCACCTCCAGACCCCTGCATCTGACTCCAGCCCTCCGTGTGCCCACAGGCTCTTTAAGGGTCATCCCGAGACCCTGGAGAAATTTGACAAGTTCAAGCACCTGAAGACAGAGGCTGAGATGAAGGCCTCGGAGGATCTGAAGAAGCATGGCAACACCGTGCTCACCGCCCTGGGGGGCATCCTCAAGAAGAAGGGACATCATGACGCAGAGCTGAAGCCCCTGGCCCAGTCGCATGCCACCAAGCACAAGATTCCCATCAAGTACCTGGAGGTGGGTGGCGGGGACGGGGGCGGCTGGGAGGATGGAAGGAGAGGCCTCAAGGGCATGAGGTTTGGGTTCAAGTCCCAGCTCAGCCAGTAACTTGCTGGGTGACCTATGTCGTTCCTCTTTGTTCCCCCGTTTCCTCATCTGTAAAGTGGGCTGCCACCCACTTTACCTTCCTCCTGGGTCATTGAGAGTCAACATATTTCTCCCTCAAATTAGTATCTTGTTACCAAGGAGGAAGTGGATATGGGATGCACAGCTTGCACTGTCTCCACAGGTAGGTACCATTATCACACCCACTTGACAGATGAGGAAGCTGAGGCACAGAAAGGTTAAGTAGCTTGTCCCTGGTCACAGAAGCAGCAAGTGGCAGAACCAGGATTCAGACTAGGTCTCTATTCCTCCAGGACCCCAGCTCCCAACCCCTGTGACACTGGGAGTCGGAGACATACAGGTCTCGTTGGCAGGAGTTCAGCAACTGGGGCTCAATTCCGGGTGGGAATTATTAGTTCCTACATCTTTACAGATGAAGAGAGAAAGCCTCAGGTGTCAGAGGCATAAGCAGTTGGTTTGAACACCCTGTGATGGGTTGAGAAGTTGGGTGGGCTGGGGAGAGCCTGAGCTTCGAGTCCTATGTCTAGACCCAGTGGGAGGAGGGGATGTGGCAAGAGGGAGCAGTAGGGTTCTGGGGGATAGAGGATCCTGTGGATATCACCCCTGGGGATGGGAGCAGCAGGCAGGTTGGTGCAGCAGGGAAGGTAAGGATAATTATGATAGCCCCCAGTTAGGATGGGCCATGATAAGCTATTTGCCTGGGTCACTGCACGGAATTCTCACGATTTCCCCATGAACTTAGGAATTGCATTCAGTGTTTTCTTCCCCTCTCACATAAAAGAAGTTCAGAGGTAGGGAGCGCAGAGCTGGTATGGGAGCCCCACAGTCACCAGGGATGCAGGTTCTTTCTGTGTTGCCATCCTTGGCATGTGGTGTCCACCCTCAAAGTTGACTTGTGGTCCAAGATAGCTGCTGGAGCTCCAGCCGTCTAGCCCATATTCCAAACAGAGCAAGAGGAAGAAGGAAGTCTCTCTTTTAAGGAGCCCTGGAAATCTCATCCAACAATGTTTTTTACATTTCATTGGCCAGAAGTTAGTTACAAGACCACATCTATATGCATGGCAAGCTGGGAAATGTAGCCTATTACCACTCCAAATACAACTAGTGTTCTCTTACAAGGAAGAAGGAGAAAATGGACATTGGGCAGGCAGTTAGCATTCTCTTCCCCAGGTAGGTACTCTTCTCACCCCCATTTTACTGATTTGGAAACTGAAGTCTCAGAGAGGTTAAGTAGCTTGCCCCAGGTCACCCAGCTTATAAGTCAGGAGGTACAATCTGATCTATGGTACTCTAGAGCACAAGCTCTTAATCCCTTGTGGCACAGCATCTCCCACGAACAACCACCACCACCAACCTCTTCAGCCTCACCACCCCGCACCCCTACCTGCTCCCCCAAGTCACACACAAACAATCCTGCCTGCCCATCTCAGCACCCCAGACATGAGGAGCAGGTCCTGCCTCTGAGATTCTGCATGAGCCGTGGTCCCTGCCCTCCCCGTCTTCTCTTGGCAAATCCCTGTTCATCCTCCGAGGCCCAGCTCGGAAGCCACCGCCTCTGTTCTGGCCCCTGAGGCAGTCAGCTGCTCCATCTGCCAGCCCTCCACTGCGAAGGCATTTATCCTCACCGCTGCCATGGCGCCTGCCCGGCTGTATTGTAATTTGTCTCTTTACCCAGCTGTCTCCTGGCTGGGACACGAGCTCCTCAAGGGCAGACCCTGGCTCCTCCTCTGTCTGAGCCCCAGTGGCATGTGGAGGTGTTCACAACATGACTCGAATGATGGATCCCCTCTCTAGGGATGAGCAGACCGGCTCAGAGAGGGAAAATGACAGAGCCAAGGTAACACTACCAGCTAGCAGACTAGAACCCAGGTCTACTTAAAACAGGTTTAATTTACTGCATAATCCCTGCAAAAGAATCAAGACAGAGCCCCACATCTACTCTTTCCCTTACTATGGAACCTTCGTCTGTGTTCTTCATAAGAAATTTCTCCTTCTCACCTGTGAGTGAGGGGGCACAGAGGGCGCTGGGTGCTAAAAGCAACTATCTTTACTCAACCTGCCAGCAGCCCCAGCCCACGATTTTCTACGTATTTGTGGCTCTGCCACTGACTCAGGAAAACTGAGTGGGGGGACCTAATGGGGTCACGAGCCCCTATGTTACAGGTGAGGTCACACATGGATGTCAGAGAGCAGGGCCTGGAACTTGGGTCTCTGAGTTCTCCATGGGCAGGGCTTGCTGACGTCAGTCCCTCCCCCCACTTCATTTTGTTGTGTTTATGACATTAAAAGGGAATTAAACACATGTCCACATCGATGCCCAGTAGCGGGTGTTTGTGGAGCTGTCCCTGTTTCTGAGCCAAGCAGGGCTTACTAGATGTTGACATTTGTGCTTCTGAGGCTGCTCGCAGTACATGCTCCCCCCACCGCTCACCCAACCCCACCCTGCTTTTGGTCACTTGCACCCCGGGTGCTGGAGAAAATGGGCAAACCCAACCGCGGTGCCCTCTCTGTCTCTGTCCCTGGCTCTGGCTGTCATTTGTCCACGATCCCCTGGGTCCACTTGCTACGTGACCTCAGTCTGGGCCTCTGTAAAATGACACCCTTTGACCACAGGCCCCGGTAGTGATTGGCATCAAATCTTTCTGAACCGTTGAAAAAGCACAGTAGCTTCTTACAGACACAAGATCTTTCAGTCCCTAAAGCAGCCCCGTGCTGTAGAGATGCCTGTGTCCATTTTCCGGGTAATGACCTTGTGGATGGGAAAGCAAAGAGTGAATGAAGGTGAGGCTGGTGTAAGACACAGCTGGTCCTGGGGCTGAGTCGTAGGCCTGAACACTTTCCTTTTCCCTTCTCTCCTTCCCTCCCACCTATACTTCTGAGTACCAGCTCTGTGCTTGGCACAGAAAACATGAAGTTCTGACCCCCTGCCCAAACCCCAAAAAGGCTATTTAAAGCAATCACACAAAAATTAAATACACACAAATGGAAACAGTTTCTTTCTAGATTTTCGGAGTGCCAAATCCTGGATAAAACCATGGAGTAGGAGTATTTCCCTTCCTCTCCGAGGTTGGGTCCTCGAGCTGAGCACAGCTGAGGGTAGCTGGTGAGCCAGCCCACCTAGCCCCTTGACCGTGGTTCCATGGCCTGACCTTTCCTCATCTGTACCAAGATGGGCCTCCGTTTCCCCATCTGTAGCTGTCTCACAGGGTTGTGGGGATTAAAGGAGTTAATCCATGGAGGCCGTTCAGCAGCATGCCTGATAGATAGTAAGTGCTCAATAAACGACCCTAGAATAAAGAGAAGATGGGTTCGGGCTGATTCCCATCTGGCCCCTGGCTTGTCCTGCCTGTGACCAGTACCCCCCTCTGCCCCTGTCCTTGCAGTTCATCTCGGAAGCCATCATCCATGTTCTGCACAGCAGGCATCCTGCGGAATTCGGTGCCGATGCCCAGGGAGCCATGAACAAGGCCCTGGAACTGTTCCGGAAGGACATCGCCACCAAGTACAAGGAGCTGGGCTTCCATGGCTAAGCCCCACCCCCCATGCCCCTCTCCCCACCCACCTGGTCAGGGAGGGAGGGGACTTAATCTTGTGTAGCTGTAGTGCCTGCTTCTGAGTGAGTGCCTGCTTTGTTTGTGAGAGGCGGTGGGAGATGCGGAGGGGCTGGGGGCAGGGAGGGGGATGAGGGTTTGTTCAGGTGGTTTCACGTGCCTGGGGACCGGGCTTCCTGTGGAGGGTCGTCAGCTTGGTAACCAGGAGAAGCTTGGCTCTCCTCACTGTGGCCGGCAGAGTTTGGGTCCCACTCAACTCTCCTTTCACCTAAATCCCAACCCAATTCCTTCCAACCTCACCTTAAATCCCCAATCCAAACCGTCCACCTAAACTCCAGCCATAATTCTCTGATCCATCACCTCACCCCGTGAAGAAAGTAGAACGTCCCCTTGCACCGGGAAGGTCTGGGCTGGACTGGACAGCCACACCCAGCCCCTGGGGCACGTGGTATCTGGAACATAAGTGTGCCTTCTCAGGTGATGGAGTGACTCACCTGGCTTAATAAAAGACTCGCATGCCATAGACTCCGCCTGGTGTTTTTCATCCCCTGAAGCAAGTGAAGGGGGGGTTCAGAGGGAGAAAAGACCGTGATGGAATTGTGTGTGCAGGGAGCCTTATGGGGAGGAGGGAGGGAGGGAGGGAGGGAGAGGATGGGCAGGAGGCAGAGCCACCACTCAGTGGCAGGGACAGTGCTGGGCACTGGGAGATGGAGGGTAGAGCCTCGTCTGGTGGGGGCAGCAAGCAGTCGATCAGTGCCGGGAGCCCGGGGCTGCGTGAGCGCAGAGCAGAGGAGGCAGAATCAGGGGAAGGTGGTCACTGTGGTTACCACAATTTAGGTAATAAACTCAAGGATACTAGTTAGTAAGTGGCAGAGCTGGGTTTAATGTGTGGCCTGGAAGCTGGCAGGGACTCCAGCTGGGGAGACAGCTAGGCGGCCAGCCGCTGGCAGGCGCTGACCTTCTGGCCACAGAGAAAGGACAGACGCATGGGGAATAACTTACCGACACAGGCCAAGAGACACAATCCCTGTCTACAAAGGCCAACTGCATGGGCAGAATGTGTAAATTTCGCTCCAGGGACCCAGAATAAAACCTTGGTATGTGACCACGGCAGCCAGGAGGCCGACAGGAGCAGAGGCTACACACAGGGGTCTGGTGGTCTGGGTCATTGTGGGTACCCAAGCCGAGAGGGACTTGAAGAGCACCCAAGATGCCCAAGTCCTCGGCGCCATACATCTCCAGGGGCTCCCAGGACAGGCAACCTAGTGCCCCCTGCCCTCAAGTGGCCAGACCCCTGTGATAAGCCCAACTTCCCTGCCCCAAACCTCAGACTACGCCAAGGTTCATGGCCACTGAACAGGCCAGAACCCATCTTCAGAAACAGACATGTCTCAAATCCTAACGGGCTCATTTATCAGGGTGCTGTAGCATCGGAGGACAGAGTTAAAGTCCCCCTCCTCCCGCTCTGCTCCAGGCTTTGGGAATTCTTATGCTGTCTGAGAAGTTGAGAGAGGAGGGGAGGGGAAAACAGGAGGAGGGGAGCTTTTGGATCTGGAGTCTGGAGAAAAATTCCATGCATTTATATAGTAACTCCATTGAATGCCCAGGCAAGGAACACTTCTGTATAGGATACGTGTGCAGGATCTAAAGTGGAATAATCTGGTCCCTGCCCTCAAGCAAATGATAATCTAGTCAGGGAGATGATGTGCTCTGATATTAAATCAGGGCAGAATAAAACTCAGGGTCTCAGAGAAGTACCAGGCATTCGTCACACACATTAAGTATTCGTTCAACAAATATTTGTGGAGCACAGCAGGTAAAAAGATCTGTTTATATCTTTGACGTGCAAAAAGGGTAACTTCTTTTTTTCTACAACTCAACTGAATTTTTATTTGGAATCCTCATTGTGGCTGGGTGGCAGCTACTTAATCTCAGTCTCTTTGAGGTTTCTCCCCCAATCCAAATGTCCCTGGGGTTTTGACTAATTAATTCCAAGAAGCTTACATGTGCCAAGTTGTAGTGTGTATAGGCAGGGAGGTGGCAATCTGGTCATTGCTGTCATCTGTCCCCAGTAGTATCCTCAGGGATGCTGCACCCCACCTGGTCTTCAGTTATTGCCCCCATCAGGCACCTATGGAAATTCTGAGGCTGCCCAAAACTCCTTCTGCCTGACGCCACTTCTTTCCAGGGACCCGCCCCAGCCCCGTACGGCTCTGCCTGGGACATGAAGCACAGGTTTCCTCTGTTCAGACCCCACAGGCCTGTTTGAGCTTTTCTCTGCTTCTGGCAGGGATTAGCAGAGCTTGTGCCTGGCTGCCCTGTACGGTTATATGGGGTGTGCACTGCACATGGGTGCCTGGCTGGGGTGCGGGAGGGGCTCATAAGGCTAGATCCAGTCTGTGATCCAGTTGCCAAGCTGTGCACCTGGAAAGGGTGCCTTTTCCTCATTCACACAAGGGCGCTCTCTGAGCTAGCAGTGGCCCCCAGCAGAGACAGAACCACTTTCTCTGGGAACCGCCACCAACTGCAATCTTATTTCCTTTTCAACTCCTTTCCTTCTGATGGTTCAGAAAATGATTTTCCAGCCTGGGCAGCAGGGATGCCTCATGATTTCCTCCAAATCTTTTGTCCTTCTGTGTGTTCTTTCTGGTCCTCTCAGGTCTGAGCTTTTGAATCTGCAAATCCAGGCGAGGGATGCGTTTTTCTTGCTTTCAGCTGTTACATCCTTTCTTGAGGCTTGGGCACAGAAATACCTTGCTGTCTTAAAAGGAAAGAGCAAAGGAGGAAAGGAAATCCCAGAGGAATATATAGGCTAATATTTTTCAAATGTGATCCTGCAATGGCATATATTCTGCATTGATCTAACAAATATTTCTTGAGCAAATATTATGTGCCAGGTCCCAGGCTGGGACTAGGGGTCCCATCTTCAAATGAGGTAAACATGATCTCCTCCTTTGTGGAGCTTCTGTGGCGTGAGAGTGAGAAGGAAAGAATCTGGAATCCGCGCTTCCACCACAGGGGACGCAGGTTTGGTCCCTGGACGGGGGAACTGGGATCCCACATGCCCCACAGCATGGCCAAAAAAAAAAAGAATCTGTGCTAGGTCTTGAAGGTAGCAGGGAAATGTATTCATTAGACAAATGCCTACTGAGGGCTGCAACATACCAGGCCCTGGGCTCACTCTGGGGTGCCCTGGTGAAGCCCACAGGCCTGCCTCCATCTTTGGGGAGCTCATGGGCTTAGGGCTCCGGGAGTACGGAGATGAGAAGGCTGAACACTGAGGAATCTGAGGAGATGGGGGTGTGGTCCGGTCACAGGGACTAGTCTCTGAGATGGCTTATTAGTCAGAATTCTCCAGAGAAACACAGCCAATAAGATTTTTTTTTAAGTGCATTCTTTTTTAAAAAAATAATTAATTTATTTATTTATGATTTATATTTTGGCTGCGTTGGGTCTTCGTTGCTGCGCACGGGTTTTCTCTAGTTGCGGCAAGCAGGGGTTACTCTTCGTTATGGTGCATGGGCTTCTCACTGCAGTGGCTTCTCCTGTTGTGGAGCACGGGCTCTAGGCGCGCAGGTTTCAGTAGTTGTGGCACATGGGTTCAGTAGTTGTGGCTTGCGGGCTCTAGAGCGCAGGCTCAGTAGTTGTGGCGCACGGGCTTAGTTGCTCCGTGGCATGTGGGATCTTTCCAGACCAGGGCTCGAACCCGTGTCTCCTGCATTAGCAGGCAGACTCCCAACCACTGCGCCACCCAATAGGATTTTTATATATAAAATATCTCTTCAAGTGTCGCCTTTCTTGCATATCTATTATGTCCTTCTGGAATCCCCATGAGATGGTTTTTACATGGGCTCAAACTGTCCTCCGTGACTCTTTCCTATTTTCCGCCTCGTGGCTATTTATCATTCAGAATTTTCCTTCTTTTCTTGCTTGCACAGTTCTACGTTTCTTCCAGTTTTTCAAGTTTTTTTTTATCCAGAATCATTGAGGTATTAGGGTTGCATTTCACACTATCTAGTCTTCCATAATTCCAGAAGTGGACATCTTTACCACAATTTATGACTTTGGTTTTTTTCCCTTGTTTTGTTTCCTTTGGCTTTTTGTCTCTCCCCTATTGGACAGAGAGGGTAGGGGTCCCTTCAGTTTTGCTTATCTTTGCATACCTTCCCCTCGCACAATGCCCGCTCTATCATGCCAGCTTAAACGGTGTGAGCTGAAGATGGGAGCGAGGCCGCCCTACTTCTCTCCTGGACGTGATGGCATGTTGTAAACTGTAAAACATTGTAAACATTAGGATCAGGAGGCATCAGTGGAGCCTGGTTCTGAATATCTGGTTCCTGAGGTTGAGGTCTATGTATCTGTGTGTGTGTGTCGTCTCTGTGGGGATGCCGAGAGTGTGTGCAGCTGTATGTGTGAGTCTGAGGGTGTGAACATCTGTCTAACGCCTCCATTGTGAGGTCTGATCTCGACCTTTAGTCCCTTTTACCTGCTGCTCTGAGATCCACGGGACTCACACCCCCAGGACAGCCAAGGTGACCTCTTTAGACCCTAAAAGCCACCTCTAATGTCTCTGCCTGGGACTGTGGCTTTTGGGGTGGAGCCAGGCTGAGAAGTTGGAGAGGACATAAAAGAAATCAGTGCTTGGGTAAGAGTTGGGAAATTCTAAGTGATAAACTGTGAAGAGCTGTGTACACGATGACTCATCCGAGCTCAACTTAGCACACTTTAACTGAACAGAGCTGGAGGTATCAGGTGACAATATATGTATCTGTATAGCTGATTCACTTTGTTATAAAGCAGAAACTAACACACCATTGTAATGCAATTATAGTCCAATAAAGATGTTAAAAAAAATGAGCAGCAACATCGTTTTTTGTTTTTTGTTTTTTTTTTGCGGTACGCGGGCCTCTCACTGTTGTGGCCTCTCTCGTTGCGGAGCACAGGCTCCGGACGCGCAGCCTCAGCAGCCATGGCTCACAGGCCCAGCCGCAGGGCATGTGGGATCTTCCCAGGCCGGGGCACGAACCCATGTCCCCTGCATCGGCAGGCAGACTCTCAACCACTGCGCCACCAGGGAAGCCCAGCAACATCGTTTTTTTAAATTTTTATCGAAATATAGTTGATTTACAATGGTGTGTTAGTTTCAGATGTACAGCAAAGTGATTCAGTTATATCTGTCATCTATCTATATATTGTGTGTGTGTATACATATATATTCTTTTTCAGATTCTTTTCCATTATAGGTTATTACAAGATATTGAGTGTAATTCCCTGTGCTATACAGTAGGTCCTTGTTTATCTGTTTTATTTATAGTAGTGTGTATATGTTAATCCCAAATTCCTAATTTATCACGCCCCCTTCTCCCAACACATTCTTTTTTAATAACTATTTCTTTTTCTTTTGTATGGAGGTAACACTGTGATTTAGTCATTCCCTTACTGATGAATATTTAAGTCATTTCTCTCTCGCGACATCTTTTTTGACCCACCTCCTAGAGTAATGAAAATTAAAACAAAAATAAACAAATGGGTCCCACTTAAACTTAAAAGCTTTTGCACAGCAAAGGAAGCCATAAACAAGACAAAAAATAAAAAAAAAAGTGAGAGGCCAGGCTTCATAAAGCTTACCAGACATCACACAAACATTTGTCATTTTATCCATAATTTAAATTATGTCTTACATTTTATTTTTCTTTGTGTGCACTCCCTCTCTCTCTCTTTCTCCCTCCCCACCCCCAAACACACTTCATTTTTCGTCCCCTAGCAAGTGAAAGGTACAACTTTTAGAAACAGAGCCACAAAAACTTCACCTCTGTTGACCTGCATCAATTCTGTTGCTTTGGTCCAACCACATAGGTATATATATATATGTACATGTATATATATGTATATATATATGTATATATACATTCCCCACGGATATAAAAACTCTTTCTGCACTGGCATTTTCCACAGAAATAGAAACAAAATACTGAACCTCTGTCATC
>NW_020173111.1:1820335-1871780 GCF_003031525.2 Neophocaena asiaeorientalis asiaeorientalis | reverse complement strand
GGCCCAGCCGCAGGGCATGTGGGATCTTCCCAGGCCGGGGCACGAACCCATGTCCCCTGCATCGGCAGGCAGACTCTCAACCACTGCGCCACCAGGGAAGCCCAGCAACATCGTTTTTTTAAATTTTTATCGAAATATAGTTGATTTACAATGGTGTGTTAGTTTCAGATGTACAGCAAAGTGATTCAGTTATATCTGTCATCTATCTATATATTGTGTGTGTGTATACATATATATTCTTTTTCAGATTCTTTTCCATTATAGGTTATTACAAGATATTGAGTGTAATTCCCTGTGCTATACAGTAGGTCCTTGTTTATCTGTTTTATTTATAGTAGTGTGTATATGTTAATCCCAAATTCCTAATTTATCACGCCCCCTTCTCCCAACACATTCTTTTTTAATAACTATTTCTTTTTCTTTTGTATGGAGGTAACACTGTGATTTAGTCATTCCCTTACTGATGAATATTTAAGTCATTTCTCTCTCGCGACATCTTTTTTGACCCACCTCCTAGAGTAATGAAAATTAAAACAAAAATAAACAAATGGGTCCCACTTAAACTTAAAAGCTTTTGCACAGCAAAGGAAGCCATAAACAAGACAAAAAATAAAAAAAAAAGTGAGAGGCCAGGCTTCATAAAGCTTACCAGACATCACACAAACATTTGTCATTTCATCCATAATTTAAATTATGTCTTACATTTTATTTTTCTTTGTGTGCACTCCCTCTCTCTCTCTTTCTCCCTCCCCACCCCCAAACACACTTCATTTTTCGTCCCCTAGCAAGTGAAAGGTACAACTTTTAGAAACAGAGCCACAAAAACTTCACCTCTGTTGACCTGCATCAATTCTGTTGCTTTGGTCCAACCACATAGGTATATATATATATGTACATGTATATATATGTATATATATATGTATATATACATTCCCCACGGATATAAAAACTCTTTCTGCACTGGCATTTTCCACAGAAATAGAAACAAAATACTGAACCTCTGTCATCACATTTAGAACAGGATCTTTGCTGGAAATACTTCCACTGATCAAAAGATATTGTTTTCTCAAGGAAGATGAATATCTTGTCAGAGGTACAGAATGCTTCACATTCTGGCTGGTGACCTTTCCCTCCATCGTGGTGAATGAAGACTTCAACCACCTCATCCAAAGTTTTCCCGTGAATTAGCCGATACACTCAAAGGGCAGGATGGCCCCCACTCACCACAGGGAAGAGGTGAGTTTGTGGGCCTAGTGAATTATGAAACTGGGCTCTTTGAAGCCCCAGGTTTTGAGCACTGGGGACTCAGGGTCTTCTGACAGATGTGGGAGGGGGTGTTTATGGCAGGTGTGGGGCCGAATGGGCATCCCTGCCTCAGCTAGAGCGGTGGTACTTTCAGCCAAGGTGTATATTTAGATTCTGACGATATTTCATTAGAAATAAGCCAAATAAGGCTATTCTGCTGGAAAAGGTTTGTCCCAACCAGTAACCTAAATCAGTGGCTCTCAGTGGGGAACATATTGTCCCCTATAGGGGCATTTTGGGTATTTGTGGGAGTGTTTTTTTTTTTTTCTTTGTAGTACGCGGGCCTCTCACTGTTGTGGTCTCTCCCGTTGCGGAGCACAGGCTCCGGACGCGCAGGCTCAGCGGCCACGGCTCACGGGACCAGCCGCTCCGTGGCATGTGGGATCCTCCCGGACCGCGGCACGAACCCGTGTCCCCTGCATCGGCAGGCGGACTCTAAACCGCTGCGCCACCAGGGAAGCCCTGTGGGAGTGTTTTTGGCAATAAAGAGGATACTGACATTTAGTGGGGGGAGGGGAGGAGGGATGCTGGGTGTTCTAGAATGTGCAGGAAAAAACGCACAAGGAAGATTTATTCCACGTTCTTGACCCGAACTCTAGAACTTATAAATTTTACTTATACATACATTATCTTTGAACTGTTTAAAAATACATTAAATATTCCAAGAATACAGCTATGCTGTAAATTGAAAAAAAAGGTTTTTTTAATTGGGAACTTTCCAAGTCTTGTTCACCATTTCAGTAAATGGCACCCCTCACAGCAGTGCCACCATGGGATTCTGTGGCTGTGACCATCACTATGGATGTAAGTACTCTGAGTGCCCCTCCTTTCAGGAACAAGGTAGGATGTTTCAAATTAGGTACACATAAGTCTTGTGTAGCCAATGAAATGTGAGGGGATATGCGTCATTTCCGGTGGAGGTTTTAAGAGCCAATGAGTGTTCTCCACATCTCTCGCAGTCACAGCGGCCATGAACGTACAGGTCTGGACGGAGTCTCTGTGGTCCAGCTGGGTATCAGGGAAGAGCAGAGGCCCTGCCAACCATACTGAACGTGAAGTGTGAGTGAGAAGTCACCGTGAGGATTTGGGAGATGCCTGAAGTGTCTGCCATTGCAGCATAGCCCAGCCTGTCCTGACTATGCAGTCAGCCACCCAACATACCTGCGCTGGTAAGTATTGCAAAGGTGGCAGTTCTATGAATAGGTGCAAACATCAAACTTCTCCATGTGTCCTCTGGTGCCATTATGCCCAAGCATTTAAATATTGAAAACATTTTATTTTATCATAAAAAACTTTCTTTTTATCTTTATACATATTATAGTTAGGATATGATATTGAATTTTTTAAATTATGGATGTATCAATAGTAAGTTGTATTATGGATGAGCTTCATTTTAGGGTAGCAAAGGGGATGTTGGCAAATGTTTGTTATAAAGAGGGGGTATCACCTGGTGGTATTGATAATCACTGGTCCTCTGTCCTCTGATAATCACTGGGCCTCTGCTATGGGGCCAGCTGTTCGGGTATTCAGAACAGGAGCATAGGAGGCTCGGGCAGTAAGTGGAGGGGAGAATATTCATCAAAGTCACGTCACAGT
Organism: Neophocaena asiaeorientalis asiaeorientalis; assembly: GCF_003031525.2. Lineage (NCBI taxonomy): Eukaryota > Metazoa > Chordata > Mammalia > Artiodactyla > Phocoenidae > Neophocaena > Neophocaena asiaeorientalis. The sequence goes on along the minus strand of NW_020173111.1, from coordinate 1,868,879 downwards.
TAGATAATAGTTAAACTTCAGAAAGTGCGTGGATCGGTTCTAAACTAGACGCTCATCAACATGACCGCGCATTTACACAGGTAAAGGTCACACCACCAAAGAGAAACCTATATCTGAGCACAAATGAATGTACCACTAACTGGGTGCAACCCTAATAAACTTGGAGACTCATGTGGCTCAGTCTCGGAGCAAAGTCATGTTTACATTAGCCCGTTCAGGGAATTCCCAGGTGGTCCAGTTGTTAGGACTCTGTGCTCTCACTGCTGAGGGCTTGGGTTCAATCCCGGGTTGGTGAGCTAAGATCCCACAAGCCTCCAGGTGAGGCCAAATAAATAAAAATAAAATCAGACCGTTCAACAACAAAAAGTAATAAGGAAGTAAAAGTAAAAAGGGGGCTTCCCTGGTGGCGCAGCGGTTGAGAGTCCGCCTGCCGATGCAGGGGACGCGGGTTCGTGCCCCGGTCCTGGAAGATCCCCCATGCCGCGGAGCGGCTGGGCCCGTGAGCCATGGCCGCTGAGCCTGCGCGTCCGGAGCCTGTGCTCCGCAACGGGAGAGGCCACAGCAGTGAGAGGCCCGCGTACCGCAAAAAAAAAAAAGTAAAAAGGAATAAGACAAACTCTCCAGTTTCATTTGCAATCTGGTGGGAGTGGAGGCGGGGAGGAGGGAAAGAGAGAAAGGGGCACGGAGGTGTCTACAGGGTACAGTGAGAAGCAGAGAGGAGAGACAAAATCAATATTGCCTAGAGGGGATCAGGCATGCTGGGTCTTGAAGGATGGGCAGAAGTTTATCATCCTTATGGTAGGGAATCAGGCAAAAGGGAAGAACAGGTGTAATGGTGTAGAGTTGGGATGGACCAGGTCCCAGGTCCCAGCTCCATCCCATTTCCGATGGAGCTGGATCCCATCGTGTGAAGGAGAAACAAGTGGTGGTTTTAGATAATTCTGGGGGTGGGGGCTCATCTGTGCCAGGCTAAGATGCCTGGGTGTCAAGAAGAGGTTTAAGTGCTAGATGGTGGAGTGTGCAGGCGATGGGGAAGGGGTTGTCTAAGCTCCCGGCCTGCCCTCTAGATCTTAGATTAGCCAGCCCCCAGAATCGTGTGAGCCAATTCCTTAAAATAAATCTCTCTCTCTATACTTCCTGTTGGTTCTGTTTCTCTGGCGGACCCTTACTAGTACAACCACCATCCCTATTTTACAGATGGGGAAACTGAGACAACTTGCCTAGGATCACCGACTGAGATGTAGTAGAGTTGGGATTGCACCCAGGGTATTCACTCTTTTTTTTTTTTCCCACCATAATGTTGATTTTTGATGGCTTTTTAAAAATTTATTTTATTGACGTATAGTTGATTTACAATGTTGTGTTAATTTCTACTGTAGGTATAACAGAGTGTTCACTCTTAACCGTTCCCTGCCTCGGGGGATCTCCAGATTTATTTAAGCAGCATGACATGCCTCATCCCCTTAGGGGTAAATAGAACCCCAACTCCCACATTTTTCAAAGTAAAACCAGCTTGAGCCTCCACTTTCAAATTAGCAGGAAGTCCAACTTCTCATTCAGGGCCTCCTTTCTTCTCCCTGAATTGACCAAGAGTCTAGAGCACAGGCTCAGTAGTTGTGGCGCACGGGCTTAGTTGCTCCGTGGCATGTGGGATCTTTCCAGACCAGGGCTCGAACCCGTGTCTCCTGCATTGGCAGGCAGACTCCCAACCACTGTGCCACCCAATAGGATTTTTATATATAAAATATCTCTTCAAGTGTCGCCTTTCTTGCATATCTATTATGTCCTTCTGGAATCCCCATGAGATGGTTTTTACATGGGCTCAAACTGTCCTCCATGACTCTTTCCTATTTTCCGCCTCGTGGCTATTTATCATTCAGAATTTTCCTTATTTTCTTGCTTGCACAGTTCTACGTTTCTTCCAGTTTTTCAAGTTTTTTTTTTATCCAGAATCATTGAGGTATTAGGGTTGCATTTCACACTATCTAGTCTTCCATAATTCCAGAAGTGGACATCTTTACCACAATTTATGACTTTGGTTTTTTTCCCTTGTTTTGTTTCCTTTGGCTTTTTGTCTCTCCCCTATTGGACAGAGAGGGTAGGGGTCCCTCCAAGGGGAGCCAGTCCTTGCAAATGTGGTGGGAAGAGGCCCAGAGGCTCTGATCTGTCCCACTGTGGCAGCCTCCGGTGCTGCCCCTGTCACTAGCCACATGGTTGTGATCTTGATACACCTTCTGGACAGGCCAACACTCTCTCTTCCAGTGACCTGCGTCCTGGAGTCCCGCCTGCCCTCCATGCTGTGGGCACCTTGAGGCAGAGCCGATGACATTCTGTGATATTCTGCAGGTGAGACTCAATGATCTGCCAGTTGAAGACAAGTGACCAAATCCCCACTAAGTGTCTGCAGGCTGGGCTGGCAAGGTTCCTAAGTTGTGGGTGATGTTCCAAAGGCTACGGGTTGGCCAGATCTGGGTCACTTGTATCTCACCTCTCACCTTACGTGGCAGTGTCTACGAAAAGCCATTGAGGAACTCTCTGGAGGAAAGGTGACCTACTCCAGGGCGCCTGAGGTCACTGCTACTCAATGGCAACTCTTGGATTCTTTTACGTGGCAGCTTCTCTTAGAAAAAAAAAAATCCACCTAATCATGTATGCAATACATTAATTCACCAAATATCTATGAAACACTTACTGTTCTGACTTCTGTTGCTGTATAATAAACCACCCTAAAATATAATGGTTTAAAATACAACCGTTCAGTATTTCATTATTGCCTCTCATGGCCCTTGGGCTTGACAGGGCTCAGCAAGGGGGCTCCAGCTCGGGGTCACTTATGCAGCGTGAGGTCTTCTTCTCTACAATTCACCTTCCTTTCAAGGTCACAAGATGGCTGCCACAGCTCCAGGCATCACACCCTCATTCAACATCCAAAGGCAGGAAAAGGCAAGTCTCTGCTTCATGTCCCCTTTTGAAAACAAAGAAGAACTTCCTAGAAGCCCCTCTCCCTCCACTCTGACCAATTCCCTCTCAGCCTCCCTTTCCCAGGAAACAACCACATGTCCATGCTTAAGCCAATCACAGGCAAGACCACCATGACGGGCTGAGAGCAACTGTAACTCGCCTCTGGGGCCGTCTGGAGTCATCTTCCCTGAGCATCATTGCGGGGGGGTGTGGAACCCCCAAACCAATGTGAGACTCTTAAGGAAAGGGAGGCAGCTGGTGGGATGGAGTTGAGGAGAGGGCTGTTGGGTAGGGAACCCACAGTGCTGGCCGTGAGGGCTGGGATGTCGGCACACTCAGCGAGGGCGCACTGTTCCACGCTCCAACAGCAGGAACCCAGGCTCTGCTTTACTTCTTCTCCCTGAATTTTATCTCTTTCCTTAGTGAAGGAGTCCCAGGCTGCATGCAGTAGCTCACTGAGGAATGGGGAGAAGGGAGCTTGGGTGAGGAACACATGTTCCCTTCTTGCCCTTTGTTCAGAGAGTGTCCACAGGCAGCATGGAAAAAGTGTGTATGTGGCTGGGTCACCTCTGCCCTGGTCCACTGAGCACCGAGAGCCAGGGAGGGGATGAAGCAGGGGAGGCGATGTGACAGCCACCGGGGATACTGGGATATGGGTCCACAGACACAAGGAGTCGGAAGGCAGGTGGAAAGCCCTCCCCACCACATTCAGCAGCCCAGGTCCCTTCCCATCACAGTCGGCTGTGTGGCCTTAGAAAAATGTTTGCCCCTCTCTGATCCTCAGCTTCCCACATGCCAGATGGGGTTAGTTATATAGAGCTGACAGTGGGGAGTGAATATCAAAGCATGAGCCAACTCTGAAGAGTTAGGAGGTTGGTGGGACCCATCACTCCAACCCATTCTCAAGATGCCTCACACCACAGGGTCTGAACATCAGAGTTCAGGGAGCCCTTGGGGGTCACTTAGCTCAGATGTGGTTTTACAGGTGAGACCACTGAGGCCCAGAGAAGAGAAAGCTTGGCCGACCCTGTACCTGGCCCCTCCTCCTCTCTGTATCTCCTCCCTCCCGCGCTGTTTCCCCACTGCTTTCCCCCTCCTCGCGCCCAGCCCCTGCCCCGCCCTGCCCCATCCCCGGGTCTTTCCTCTCTTTCTTTAAATACTTTTCTACTTTTGTCTCCTTGTGTTTGACTTATACCTCTCTTTCCATTTCTGTCTTTGTCTCTGCCTGTCCGTTTCTATCTCCATCTCTCTGTTCTCTCTCCCCATCTCTGTGTCTCTGCATCTCTGTCACTCATCTCCACTCCCAGCTTTTCTCCCCATCTCCAATCTCATAACTTTTCTGTGGCTTTCTAAACGGCTTAAAATAAAAATAACAATGTGTCCAAGCATGGCGGTGCATGAGGTCAGGTTGTAATAACTGGGGTGCAGTGTTCTGGGGGACCAGAGAGAGGGGGATGCCCCACCTTGGGTTTTATAGATGGGACCAGACTGGGCCCAAAGAGGCTGCTGAGTGAGCTGGCCCAGCCTCAGACACAGGAGGGGTCGTGCTGCATGACCTTGGGGCTCCGTCTGGCATCTCTCAGGTTCTGATTCCAAGAAGAGTGTGTGACTGCCCTCAGTCCAAGTAAAAATAGCCCAGAGAGCCATGGCTGTTCTCCCAGACGTCTGGCTGCCCAGATCCCCGGAGACCTGGCACCTCCGCCATGCAGGGCAAGAGCCTGCAGCCCAGAGTCAGCAAGTGACCTGCCCAAGGTCACAGAGCAGGTGGGCAGCAGAGCTGGAGCTGGAACTCCGACCTCCGACTCCCAGCTGTCACCTTCCACAGCATCGTGGAGCTCCCTAGGGACCCCCAGGCTGGGCCAGGCCCCCTTTTTGGGTCGTGCAACCCCAGCCCCAATCTTCACCCCAGCTCCTACCTCTCTGGACCGTAGCAGCCCTATTTTCTAGACAGTTTCTTACGCTTCCCAGTGAGTTCCTTGAGGCTGGGGGGAGGGGAGGGGCACTGGGTCCGGCCCACATAATGCGTCCGCCAGGAATAGCAACAAAACAGCTTGCATTTATCAAGCACTCAGCGTGAGCTGGGCACTTGCTAAGCGCTGTGGGCGTATTCACTCATTTAACCTTCGCTACGGCCCTATGAGGCAGGGGCCATTATTATCATGCCCATTTTATAGATGAGAGAGGGAGGCTCAGAGACGTTAAATGATTTGCTCAAAGTCACAGAGCACTGTTTGCTGCAGCTGGTATTCCAACCCAGGCTGTCTGGCTCTAAATGAACCAGTGGGTGAAACTGAAAAACAGTTTGGTACTCTGGGGTAATAAACAGCTGCTGCTATCATTTAACTCTTTTTTTTTTTTTTTTTTTTTGTGGTACGCGGGCATCTCACTGTTGTGGCCTCTCCCGTTGCGGAGCACAGGCTCCGGACGCGCAGGCTCAGCGGGCATGGCTCACGGGCCCAGCCATTCCACAGCATGTGGGATCTTCCCGGACCGGGGCACGAAACCGCGTCCCCTGCATCAGCAGGCGGACTCTCAACCACTGTGCCACCAGGGAAGCCCTATCATTTAACTCTTAAGCCACCAAGGATCAAGAGTCCCCCTCCTCACACTGGCAGGCTGGGCCCACAAGCAAACCCTCAGAATGCCATTTCCAGGGGACTGGGATACACATTCATGCTCCAAGCCTGCCCCTTCCCAGCCAAGTGACCTTGGGGAAGCCCCTTTCCTTCTCTGAACCTTAGTTTCCCCATCCATGAACGGGTAAACTTATTAAGTTGGTGATTCCCAAGGGGGCTGGTAGGATGGGTCAGATTGGGGGTCCAAAGCTGAGAGCAGCCTGAAAGAGCATATTCTAAAATTTGTTTTTTGGGGGGTCAAGATACAGAAATAACTTAAAAAACACAGAGAGCGTTGCAAGAGGATCTGAAGTTCTTACATGCACCCCAAGGGGGGTTTCCAGTAAAAGGTGAGCAGAGCCCCCCTAACTAGAAGGGCGTGAGGGAAGAAGAGCCTGGCCCAGAGGGCGTGCGGGCCGAGGCCATCCTGGCACAGCCGCCGTGGGTCTGGTGGTAGTTACTTCCTGGGAGCTCCAGCCAGAGAGGGACGGGTTGGGGGGCGGAGGAGGGAGCAGAATGACAGCCAGCTCTGGAGCTCATGCTGAGTCATCCTACTGGGCCCGGGTCTGGGAGCAAGGGGGCAGAGAGCTATTTCCAGAGCGGGAGGAGGAGTCACGGGTTGGGGGGGGGATGTGACTGGACCAATCATCGGGAAGGGCGGGGCTGGAGGGAAGGCTGGCAGACTGCCACCCCAGGGGGAATTCGGCCACCCTACTCCCTTCCTGCCTCCACGGCCTATCCTGCAATTTCCTTTCCTCCCTGGCGTCCTGCTGTGTGGTGGTGGGACCCAGTGCCTCCCCTAGGCTCTCTGCCCCTCCAGCCCTGGCTTCCACACCCACAAACACCCCTAGCCTTTACGCCTTCCTCCTGCCCCCAAACCCCTAACCTCAGGCCCCTGAAGCTGTCAGGCAACTCTGGGCTTGAGGCCTAAGAGGGTGGCCTGGGGTCTCTGGAGCCAGACAGACATGGTCCAAATCCGCCCACCATTCCCGAGCTGGGTGACCTTGGGCAAGTTCCTTGATCGCTCTGAGCCACGATTCCCTCACCTATAAAATGGAGAGAACACAGTCTTCCTGCAAGAGGTGATTATGAGGCTTCAAAAAGAGGTGCCTGCGAAAGACACAATTCTTGTGACTCCATCTCTAGAAATGTCCAGAAGAGGCAAATCCATAGAGACAGTAGATTAGTGGTTGCCTGGGATGGGCAGTGAGGGCGGGGAATGCGAAGTGACTGCCCCGAGATACAGGATTTCATTTGGGGGTGATGAAAATGTTCTGAAAGCGATTGTGGTGATGGTTTCTCTGTGATACACTAAAACCGTTCCGCTGTGCACTTTGATGGTGTGAAGTACATGGAATGTGAGCTCTAGCTCCCAAAAGCTGGTTTAAAAAAAAAAAAAAAGGAGATTCCCGTTGGGTGGGTGATCAACGTGGGTGGCCAAGGCTTACAGCTGACCCTGGTGGCCGCTTTGCTACCTGCCCCGCGTCCTGGGCGAGGACTGCATCTTCTTGGCCAGAGCACGAGTCATTTTCCAGAAGGTGATTGCTGAGGTTGAGATACTCTCACCCTGAAGTTCAGATGAGATGACCTTGGAGAGAAGGGAGGGCATCCTCTATCCCCAGAAGGAGGCCATCAGAGCCTGCGTGACGTGGGGCAAAGACCTGGGACCCAGCAGCCAGCAGCTCTGCCTCTCACCGGCTATGTGGCCTCGGGCATTTCTTAACCTCTCTGGCTACAGTCTCCTCTTCTGAAGCAATGAAGGTCATGGTATTCCCAGCGCTTACCTCACAGGGCTGTGTTAGGATAAATGCAGAGCATAATGAGTGAACAGGGCTTTGTGCAGCCCCAATGCTTAGAAAATAACAGCTATTTCTGACTTTGGTGTGAGGCAGGAGCCGGAAGGGGGCTGAGTAGGGCCAGAAAACTCCCACCTGGTGTGAATTGTCCTCCACCTTTGCTGGAGCATCAGGCTTTGCCAGGCCCACGCCCCAACTCCCCCTCCTCTTCCTTTCTCAGCAGTCCTGTGCACTGCATGATATCACAGTCCCGGGACAAAAGAATCTCTCTCTGGGTTCTCATTTGTTCATTTTGTCCAACGAGGGACCAAAAAGTCTGAGGTTGCCATTTCCGGTGGCCTTCGCCTGCTCCCTGGCCCCGCACACCCCTGAGCCTTTGGCTCCAGGATTTGCCCTGCCTTGTCCGAGGGCCTGCGTCCTCCTTTTCACCCAGTCCCCTTTCTCTAGTCCCTCAGAGGCAGGAGCCCACCTTTCTGACTCCCTGTGCCTGGGGTGGTGTGAGGTGGGTTCAGCTGACCATCTACCTTGACTGAGGCCCCAGCCCAGATTCACCTGGAGCTGGATGAGTGACCTTGGGCAAATCCTGGCTCTGGGCCTCAGTTTTCCCCACTGTAAAACAAGCCAAATAATCCCTGTGTCCCGGGGGAAGAGAGTGGTGAGCCCTATGATCTAGGGAGGCAGGGAAGGGCCTTGAATAGCACTGAGTTCAACCCCAAATCCAACGCTTGAGGACCCCTACCATGCCCAGGCTGTGCTTGCATACCTCTGGAGTGACGGGGAGCTCACTACCCCTCCCCAACCCATTCTATCTATTTGCTTGACAACAACGACTGCATCTAACAGGTGCCACACATAGTGGCAGGCTCAGAGGGCTCAGAAATAAATAGGAGCAAGCTGACGCCGAGACAAGGACATTGTTCAGGTTTGAACCCTGACTGTTTCTACCTCTCACTAGATCTGCGTGGCCCCTGAGAGAGTCTTAACCTCAGTTCCTTCATCTGTAAATGGCTGTCACAACGCCTACCTGGTAAGGTCATTGATGAGACTATAAGGGGTAAGCTGAAGGTCCTGGTGCCCCGTGCCAGGTCCATTCATTCCTGGGGAGCAGGTGCTGTCATTATCTCAGTTTCTTCAGATGGGTTTTTTGGAGGCACAGAGAGGTTAAGCGACTTGCCTGCAATCACATAGTGAGTGTAAAGGGTAGAACTTGATCTGGACCCAGGCTGCCTGCCCCCAGGCCCCTTGTACCTCACCCCTCTCACAAGGGTCCAGCTCTGTGCAGCCCGGTTCCCTTCTTATGAAATGTGGGCATGAGCGCTCTGTGCTCCCCAGAAGCCCACAGACCCTGTTAGCCCCCTTTCCTTAGAGGGCAAGAGGAGCTGGTGGTTTCCCATTGTTAACTTTAGCTCTGCCCCACCATATTGTTTAGGATCCATACAGTGGAGCCTCCAAGGTCCCCCATGTGCCCCGCCAGCACCCCGGGAGGTGTAACCTTAGCAGATTTGCTAAGGAGCACGATAACAAGTTTACCAGAACCTGAGCTCTCTGACCCCGACACCACCCACACCGTGACTCGGTTCCACTGGGAATGACTCAACAGAAACTGCCCTCCCCTCCTGTCCCATCCAGCTGGCACCCATAGGTAGGGGACAGGGCAGCACTCCCACCTGCTGTGCAAGAGGAGGAGCCAGCTCTGGGCCACGAGCTCTGCCATTTCCAGCTCTGCTGTCCGTGTCCACTCAGCTCCAGGGTCACACGGTCTGCACATGGCCTGCATGAAGGACCCCTTCCTGGGCCCCAGTGAGTTGGCAAGGGGCAGGGGGGAGGGAGTAGGATGGGTCAGGGGTCACCCAGGCAGTGTGGGGTAGCAGGGAATCCTGTGGCCCCAGCTGCCAGGGAGCAAGTCGGAGCTCTGCTGGTGTGATGTTGGGTGAGTTACTTAACCTCTCTGTACCTGGTTCTTCATCCATAAGGTTCTTGTGACCATCAATACATGTAAAGCACCTAGCACAGTGCCTGGCACAGAGAAAGGGCTTGGGGACAGGGAGTTGTTATTATCATTCATGGTCCATCTATCCTCCTATTTATACAACAAATACAGGAAGGGTGGGGAAGGGCGTTCTAGGCAGAGGGAACAGCGCATGTGTGCCATGAGATGGGCTATGTGGCAGCTCAACTCTGATGCTCGTTTGCTTCCCTCTTTGGCCCCATTTTCCCCATCTGTAAAAGGGGATAGTAAACAGTTCCTATGGGGCTTTCCTGGGAGTGAAGCTCTTAGCACAGAGTGCCTGGCACTGAGTAAGAGCTTGGGAACATGAGTGTCATGAGAAACCACAATGCCTGATGTTGATGGAGGTGTTTCTAAGTTGACTGTTTCTCCCTCATTAAATGTAATCATCTAATTTCTCCAAAGAAGGCATACAGATGGCCAATAAGAACATGAAAAGATGTTCAACATCCCTAATTATTAGAGAAATGCAAATCAAAACTACAATGAGGTATCACTTCACATCCATCAGAATGGCCATCATTAAAAAGTTTACAAATAATAAATGCTGGAGAGGGTGTGGAAAAAAGGGGATCCTCCTACACTGTTGGTAGGAATGTAAATTGATGCAGCCACTATGGAGAACAGTATGAAGGGTACTTATAAAACTAAAAGTAGAGTTACCATATGATCCAGCAATCCCACTCCTGGGCATATATCTGAAAAAAACTCTAATTTAAAAAGATACATGCACCCCTATGTTCACTGCAGCACTATTTACAATAGCCAAGACATGGAAACAACCTAAATGTCCATCAACAGATGAATGGATAAAGAAGATGTGGTACATATATACAATGGAATATTACTCAGCCATAAAAAAGAACGGAAGAGGCCCTGAACCAAGATGGCGGAGTAGAAGGACGTGCTCTCACTCCCTCTTGTGAGGACACCAGAATCACAACTAGCTGCTGGACAATCATCGACAGGAAGACACTGGAACTCACCAAAAAGATAACCCACATCCAAAGATAAAGGAGAAGCCACAGTGAGATGGTAGGAGGGATGCAATCACAGTACAATCAAATCCCATAACTGCTGGGTGGGTGACTCACAGACTGGAGAACACTTATACCACAGAAGTCCACCCACTGGAGTGAAGGTTCTGAGCCCCACGTCAGGCTTCCCAACCTAGGGGTCCGGCAACGGGAGGAGGAATTCCTAGAGAATCAGACTTTGAAGGCTAGTGGGATTTGATTGCAGGATTTCGACAGGACTGGGGGAAACAGAGACTCCACTCTTGGAGCGTACACACAAAGAGGTGTGTGAGCATTGGGACCCAGGGGGAAGGAGCAGTGACCCCATAGGAGACTGAACCAGACCTACCTGCTAGTGTTGGAGGGTGTCCTGCAGAGGCGGGGGGTGGCTGTGGCTCACTGTGGGGACAAGGACACTGGCAGCAGAAGTTCTGGGAAGTACTCCTTGGCTTGAGCCCTCCCAGAGTCCGCCATTAGCCCCACCAGAGAGCCCAGGCAGGCTCCAGTGTTGGGTTGCCTCGGGCCTTTAGAAATGAATTACAGGGGAAAAAACGCAAAAAACACAAACATATGGAAGCTAAACAATACGTTATTAAATAAACAAGAGAATAAAAATCTACAAACAATAAATGCTGGAGAGGGTGTGGAGTAAAGGGAACCCTCTGGCACTGCTGGTGGGAATGTATGTTGATACAGCCACTATGGAGAACAGTATGGATGTTCCTTAAAAAACTAAAAATAAGATTACCATATGATCCAGCAATCCCACTACTGGGCATATACCCAGAGAAAACCATAATTCAAAAAGACACATGCACCCCCAATGTTCATTGCATCACTATTTACAATAGCCAGGACATGGAAGCAACCTAAATGCCCATCGACAGATGAATGGATAAAGAAGTAGTGGTACATATTTACAATGGAATATTACTCGGCCATAAAAAGGAATGAAATTGGGTCATTTGTTGCGACGTGGATGTTTCTAGAGACTGTCATACAGCGTGAAGTAAGTCAGAGAGAGAAAAATAAATATCGTATATTAATGCAGACATGTGGAACCTAGAAAAATGGTACAGATGAACCAGTTTGCAGGGCAGAAATTGAGACACAGATGTAGAGAAGAAACGTATGGACACCAAGGTGGGAAAGCAGCAGGAGGGTGGTGGTGGTGGTATGATGAATTGATTGGGATTGACATGTATACACTGATGTTTGTAAAATGGATGACTAATAAGAACCTGCTGTATAAAAAAATAAATAAAATAAAATTCAAAAGATAGTTGTGGCAAGCGGGGGCCACTCTTCATCGCGGTGCGCGGGCCTCTCACTATCACGGCCTCTCTTGTTGTGGAGCGCAGGCTCCAGACGCGCAGGCTCAGTAATTGTGGCTCACGGGCCTAGTTGCTCCGCGGCATGTGGGATCTTCCCAGACCAGGGCTCGAACCCGTGTCCCCTGCATTGGCAGGCAGATTCTCAACCACTGCGCCACCAGGGAAGCCCTAGAGATTGTTTTTTAAGTTTTTTTTTTTGATGTGGTCTATTTTCAAAATCTTTATTGAATTTGTTACAATATTGCTTCTGTTTTATGTTTTGGTTTTTTGGCCACGAGGCATGTGGGATCTTAACTCCCCAACCAGGGATTTCACCTGCCGCCACCAACTCCCCCCCCACCTCCCCGCCGCTGCATTGGAAGGCAAAGTCTTAACCACTGGACCCACCAGGGAAGTCCCGGACCTAGAGATTATCATACCAAGTGAAGTAGGTCAGAAAGAGAAAGTCAAATGTCATATGATATCACTTACATGTGGAATCTAAAATATGATACAAATGAACTTATTTACAAAATAGAAACAGACCCGTGGACATGGAAAACAAATTTATGGTTACCAAAGGGGAAAGGCGGGGAGAGATAAATTAGGAGGTTGGGATTAGCAGATACAAACTACTATATATAGAATAGATAACAGCAAGGTCCTTCTGCACAGCACAGGGAACTATATTCAGTATCTTGTAATAAACTGTAATGGAAAGAATATGGAAAAAGAATACATGTACTGGATTCCGAATCACTTTTCTGTACATCAGAAACTAATACAACATTGTAAATTAACTATTTATTTTATTAACTGCAATAAAAAATAATGTAATCATCTAGTAAAGGAGATGGACTAATATGGCAAAGCAGGGAACACCCTGTGGCCTGGGGTAGGGAGCAAAGCTGGTGTGTGTGTGTTTGTGTGTGTGTGTGTGTGTGTGGTGGTGGTGGGGTGTCTCTGAAACTATGGGGGAGAGGCGCATGGGAAGGCTCCCCCCAGGAGTGGCACACAAGTCTGGAAAGATGAGGGTGGGGGGCAAAGAGCAGAGGGGAGCACATTGCAGGCAGAGGACACCACCAGGAGGGAGCCCATAGCATCTGTTAGGGAGCAGTGGTAGCTCTGTGTAGCTTCAGGCCACTGAAACTTGGTCACTGTGGAAACAGGCCAGTGCCAGGAGCGAGGGAGGCCTTGACCCTCACATTTGAATAGGCTTTCCTGTAGGGAGCGGATCAGCTTACAGGAGAGAGACAGGGACAGACAGATTTGTGTTCTAGAAGCTCCCTCTGGCTGCAGGGAAGAGGGACGGGAAGAGAAATCAGTAGAAATGTGGGTCCAGGCAGGAGAGAGTGAGGCCTGGCCGAGGGTAGAGAGTGTGGGAATGGAGGGGAGCAAGGGAGCCCCAGAGGGGAAGGGGGACAAGAGGCGGAGGAGAAGGCAGGACCCCCACCTTTCCCAGGCCCTGGCCAAGTCTCCCCTCCTTTTGCAGGGGTCTGCTCGAACCTGCTCCCTTCCATCCTCTCCTGACCTCAGACACAACTATCCCCAACCCTAAGATGACACTTAGCAGAAGCATGAGGTTGTGTGACTCCTCCAGCGTCCCTCCATTATGGCACTTATTTTGATGGTGACAACCATTTATGGAGTACCTGCTGTATTCCAGGCACCACACACACACACAAACACACACACACACACACTCACTCACTCACTCATCATCTCATTTAAACCCCACAAGACTCTTGCAAGGTAGATATTATGGCTCCCATTTTGCAATGAAAATCCCAAGGATCAGAGAGGTTAAGTAATTTGCCTACAGTCACACAGCAAGTATGAGAGAGTCTGGATTTCACCAAATTAGCTAATATATGGAAAGTGCTTACACCGGGGCCTGGCACATAGTAGGCAATCAATGAGTGCTGGCCACTATTTTTGTTAGTATCAGCAGCTAGATCTGTCTGGCTGCAGAGGCCAAGGTGGGGCCTCACCGATTCGTCTTGTTCTCATGGTCTGTTATCTATTTGTCTTCCCCACTGGGCTGTGGGATCCTGCAGAGCAGGATCCTGCAGAGCAGGTGGTGTTGGTTTGTGCGTCCCCAGCACCCCTCAGGAGGCAGGCACAGAGTAGGTGGTCGGTGATTGTTGATCGAATAAATCAAGGCAAGATTAAGCTCTTGAGGGCAAGGACTACGGTTCTCTAAGAATCATGGGATTTCTCCAGCCATGTGTGTCCTACATCTCTATGGGAGGAGCCTTCATTACCCCTTCAGCCTGGACAGTCTGTTTCTCTTTCCAGCCTGCTTTCTCCCACCCTCAGGACTCAGCCTATAATCAGCTCCGACCAGCAACACCTCCTCCTAGCCCTGGGCTGTCAGCCCTGCAAGCCCAGATCTGGAGGAGCACACACACCCTCCCTCTCTGGTCCTCCATGGCCTACCCATACATAAGCCTGGCATGGAGCGGGGTAGGGGGACAGGCTGCCTGGAGTCCCAACTTGGCCTCTAGCTTTTGGTGGAAACCTGGGGAAGGCCCTCTTTGCTTTGGTCCTCCCCACAGAGGCACCACGAAGAGTTAATTCGTTCTGGTCTCCCAGAAGCTGGACAGGCACAGGGCGAGCCCTGCCTCCTGACACCTGGGTCTGCCCCTGACTGCCTGGCTATGTAGTTCGACTGGCTAGGTGTGTAGTTCCCCTGTCTGGGCCTCAGTTTCCTCAGCTGCAAGATGATCACGGTCATTTTGATCACTTTTTTAGGCCAGCCTTGTCGACTTGCTAAAGGATCCAGCTGGATGGAGGATGAGGAAGTTGTGTTCATCTCTCCCAGTGCCTCTGCAGGTTCTTGATGATCCCCCGGGGGACGTGGCATATCTCCATACGACCACTAGGTGGCGCCAGCGGGCCACATATCTCCCTGAAGACTGTCTTCAGGCGGAATTCCACCCCAGGATTAAGATCACAGGACCATACACTCCCACTGCAGACCCGCCAGCTGGATGGAGGAGGCAGGGTATGCCAGGGTTAGGGACCGGTTTTAAGGTCAGGCAAACGAACTGGGAGGTTCCACGCTAGACCCTTCTCTAGTGAGTGTCCTGGGCTCTGCTGGGCAATTAGCTTGCCCGGTGACCCTGGGCACACCATATGACTTTGAGACGTCAGTTTCTTCATTAGGGAAGCAGGATAACAAGTCTTTTCTCCTGGGGCATCACGGAGACTGAATGAGATCGGGGCGCGGGGCGCATAGAATGTCCTTCCCGCCTTCTGGCGCAGCACCGTCTGTCACCAGTCATTACTACTTTACGTCTCAGAATCTCCCCTGGGAAGAACCTTGGGCAGGATGCCCAGAGATCTAGGTCTGCATTTGGCAAGTCCCTTTCTGTTTCTGGTCCTGTGTTGGCCTCAACCAGCCTTGGGGGAGGTTCACCGACCACCTACTCTGTGCCTGCCTCCTGAGGGGTGCTGGGGACGCACAAACCAACACTGGGAGTGTCATGGAAAAATAAGGGCTTGGGAATCAGACAGACTTGGGTGTGAATACCACCCATTTCTCCTCTTCCCAGCTGTGTGACCTTGGGCCTCTCTGGTAATTACCTAATTATTTGTGATTATTTGTCCTGTCTGTCTTCTTAGCTCTATTATAAGTTCCACGAGGGCCAGGATCTTGTCTGTTCAGCTCACCTACATACACTCAATACTGAGCTCAGCACGGGGCCCAAAGTTAGTCCTTAACAAACAAGAGCTGCCATTATTATTATTATCCCTACTGCGGTCACTGTACACGTTGCCCAGCACCATAGTCGGGCCGTGTTCAGAGCTTTCCCTGCGTTATCTCTGACAGCCCTCTGCCATTATCTCTATTTTACAGGTGAGAAAACAGGGCTGGAGAGGTTGAGTCCTTGCCCAAGGTCACACAGCTACAAAGTGGCAGAAGCTGGGATTTGAAACTGAGGCCCACGACAGATTACGGTGACAGGTGTAGTAAGTGGGATAAAGACCCTCCAAAGGTATCTACATCCTAATCCCCAAAACACTTTTATTCCCTTACTTGGTGAAGGAAACTTTGCAGATGTGATTCAAGGAAGGATCTTGAGATGTGGGCATTATCCTGGGTTATCCAGGAATGTCAGAGCGGGAAGAAGGAGACAGGACAGCAGAAGCAGAGGGCAGAAAGCCCATGTGATGTGGAAATTAAGTCAGCATCCATTCTAGAAAAGGCAAGGAAGAGGATTCTCCCCTAGACTCCAGAAGGAACCAGCCCTGTTGACACCTTTCGCCCAGTGAGACTGATTTTGGACTTCTGACCTCCAGAACTGTCAGGTAATTAATGTTAGCGTGTTGTTTCAAGCTACCAAGTTTGTGGTAATTTGTTACAGCAGCCATAGGAAACGAATACACAGACAGATGAGATAATGTCCAAGAAGCACCTGGCATAGACTTGGAGCTCACTAAGTGCTCTTTCCTTCCCAGTTGTAACCCTTGTTCCTCTTTCAGTTATAACAGAATGGCAGAGGGGGAACTGACTTCCAAGATCTTTGAGCTCAGCCAGCCCATTTTACAGATGGGGAGCCTGCGGCCAGAGTTAGGAAACGACTTGCCCCCTTTGTATGGGGGGGTGGGGTGGAGGGAGCTGTCCCCTGGGCAAGTCCTGGAGTTGCTGCAGCCTGGGTGGAATCATCTAATCCAAACCCATTTTCCAGGTGAGGAAACTGAGGCCTGGAATTGCCCCAGAGAGTGGCAACTCCCAGGGAGTCCACCTCTTCACAGAACCTCCCCTCCCCCTCCAGAGTGGGGGTGAAGGGGGGCATGTTTATCCCCAGTAGATAGGGGCCAGCGGGGTCTGGGAAAACCATGTCCGCTGCGGCCCAGCTGTGCTGGAGGAATTCGAGAGCAGCTCCTTGGTGGCCTTCAGCCTGGGAAAGCTCTGAGGCCTTCCTCTCCCTGCCCGCCTCGCTCCTCCCAGCCAGCCCCATCCCCACAGCTGTGAGACATCACCGGAGGCAGTGTCCGGTGGAGCTGGAGGAACAGCGGCCTGGAAAGGAGGGACTTGATCCCTGATCCTGAGCCAGCATTACCCTGGATCCTCCTAAACCGAGCCTGGGGCCCCGGGCTTGTCTGGGAACCATGGATCTCCCTACCTGGGCACGTGGGGGCACGGTGGCACCATAACACCCAGTGACATTAGCACAGTTCTCCACATAAAGCATTCACACCCAATAGCATTCTCAGTCCCCACAACAGCCCTGCAAAAACGAGGCTGCTACTGTCCCATTTTACAGATGGAGAAACTGAGGCTCAGAGAGAGGAAGGACTTGCCCAAGGTCAAGGTCTCATGATGGCAGTGCTGGGACTCCGCAGACTCCATGACTCTCACGGGATGACCCTGGACTTGACTCTGGCACCTTCTGGTCCCAGCGTTGCTTTGAAACTTTGAGCCAACACCTTCCTCTCTGAGCCTCCGCACGTTCCTCCGTAAACTAGGAGATGATGACCTTGTCTCCCTCATGCGTGCCCTGTGCCCAGTAAGCAACGAGCCCTGTGCCCAGCACTATCGCCTGTTCCCAGCACAATGACACCACTGGATAACCGCAAATAATACCACCCATCGTGAGCCATGTGCCGGGAACCCAACACACAGCCCCTGCCCCAAAGAGACATTCTGGTCCTGAGGAAGACAGTTAATAGCAAAATGAGTGCCTGGGAAAGCGTGTCAGAAAGTAATCAGTGCCGCAGGGACAGGGCTGCTGCGGGGGCCACAAAGGTGCGGCATAAAGGGTCCAACAGGATGTGAGCGGGTGACCATGTGGCTCCGGGCAGAGCGAGTGGGGCTGCCTGTCAGGTTCAAGTGACACAGAAGAGGCCAGTGGAGCAAGCGATGGGAGTGACAGAAGGGTATTCATGGTAGTTCTGTAGTGGCCACTACCAGCTCCTCAGCTTCAGTTCAAGGGGGAGGAAATCCACCGTCTATCCACTCTCTGGTCTTCCGTCCATCCACCTCTCTATCTTCCTTCCCATTGGTCCATGCATTCATCTTTCCACTCACCTAACCAATTACCTCACCCACATGTCCATCCATCCATCCATCCATGCATGCATCCATCCATCCACTGGTCTGAAGAGCCACCAGTCTCTGTCTGATTGCTATTGGTCCATCTCTCATGCATCCAACGTGTCCACCCGTCCATCCACCTATCTTACACTCTCTCTCATCTACCTATTGTTTACCCAAAAACTTATCTCCCTTTCTGTCGATTGGTCTACCTATCCATCTATCCACCTATCTATCCTCTTCCTAACTTCCCCACCAATCCACCCATTCACCCACCTTCCTCCACCCATCGTCTCCTCACCACACTTCCCACTGCTCTGCCTACCAACTTGTCAGCCTGCCTATTGGTCCATCCGCCCACTCATGCAACATTTGTAGAAGCATATCCTGTGTCTGGGGTCAAATCCTGGCTCCATTGCCTTTGTCTGTCACTAAGCAAGAGCTCAGTAAAAATTGTCTTAAAGCAGATGAGAAGATGGAGGCTCAGAGAGGGCAAGAAAATTCTCTGTGGTCAACCAGCTGGGAAAGAGCCCAGATTCTAATCCAGGTGTTTGACACTGGATCCCTTGCATTAAAGGGATATATTCAATGTATGTTCTTGGAAGGGCCCGACCTCATACCATGCCTGTCCCGAGTCTGACATACAGGGCTCTAGATTAGATTGACAAGGGTGGAGGGACTGGCCTGGCTGGCCTCCATGGCTTCCTGCCATTTCTGACACTGGTGGCTTCTCCCTGTGCGCCCCAGTCTGGGGCGTGCTGACCCAGCAGGCTGACCTGCCTCCAGGGAAGCTTCAGAGAAACAGCAAGAGAGCAAGAGAGCACGTGCGTGCACCTGAGCATGTGCACCCCCCCAACCCAGCCACCCACAAGGTGCAGCTCCCAGGGCTCCCTGCATGGCCTCCCAGGGGAGGCGCCCCCGCGAGCTCCGCGCCCTCCGGTGACATGTGACACTGGCAGGTGGAGTGGGTGGGAGGAGGGGATGAGCTCCCCGCTGACTGACGGCTTTCCCACTGGGGCGGGGAGCTCCGGGGGCTGCAGCCCTAGCCTTAAATGGCTTTTAACAGACTCTAACTTCTCACAGACAGATCAGTGCTCTGCGGTGCCAATTCCTGGCTTAGTGTGACCTGGGCACACTTCTTCACTTCTCCGGGCCTCAATTTGCTCATCCATAAAATGGGGACAATTGCTCCTACCCCACCGGGTTGTGGTGCAGGTGACAGGAGAAGATGCATCTATGTAAAAATACCCAGCCCCCAGCAGACTCTCAACACTGTCAACTCCTGCCCATCCCTGTTCCCCTTTGGAGGTGGAGGGGGCTCCTGGTCTGAGACAGGAAGGAGCATCCTTTGGCATCTTGTCACAGTTGAGTGGAGGGTGGCTGGAGGCCCAGCCCCTGTGGTTGGGGTGGCCTATGCAGGTGAAGATGCCCCAGGTTCTTTTTATTTTATTTATTTATTATTTTTGGCTGCGTTGGGTCTTCATTGCTGTGTGCAGGCTTTTCTCTAGTTGCGGCGAGCAGGGGCTACTCTTCGTTGCGGTGTGCGGGCTTCTCGTTGTGGTGGCTTCTCTTGTTGTGGAGCACGGGATCTAGGCGTGCAGGCTTCAGTTGTTGTGGCCCGCGGGCTCTAGAGCGCAGGCTCAGTAGTTGTGGCGCACGGCCCCAGCTGCTCCGCGGCATGTGGGATCTTCCCGGACCAGGGCTCGAACCTGTGTCCCCTGCATTGGCAGGCGGATTCTTAACCACTGCGCCACCAGGGAAGCCCCCCCCACCCCAGGTTCTTGATATCAGGAAAAGTGCTCAAGATAACTTGCTCTGTGACATCATGGGGCTGAGGGAGTGAACCCCCTTCTTCACTCCAGGCTTCAGTTTCCCCTTGGTTCAACTGGGTCTCTGAGAACGCCCCCAGCTTGACCATCCTGTGGCCGGGGTGGGTGTCTCAGAACCCCCTGAAGGCCGAGGAGTCTACTGGGCAGGACCAGGGGCTGGGAGGGCGGAGGTGGAGGAGACTTCCCTTCTCCTGCTCTGCATCTTCGTCTGTTCACTCACTCCTCCAACAATTACCTTTTGAGCACCTACTATGTGCCATGTTTTCGGTGCTGGGGGTACAGCCATGAATGAGACCACACCTGAGGAAGCAGGTGTTCTGGGGGGGGGGCAGTCAGGGCAGGTAGCAACTAGTGCTGTGAAGGAAAACAAAGCAGAGGATGGAGATGTGAGGTGTCCGGGGTGCTTGTTAGGTAGAGGGTCAGAAGAGGCCTCTTCCGGAGAAGACATTTGAGCAGGACCCTGAAGGAGGTCGGGTGGGAGCCACAGGGACACCTGGGACAAGTGCATTCCAGGCAGAGGGCACAGCAAGTACAAAGCCCCGAAGCTGTAACCGGCTTGGCACGCTTGAGAAGAAGGCATGGGGGCTGAGTGTAGTGAGCTGAGCATGTGGGAGGAAGTGGATGGGGTCAGAGAGGGAAAGGTAGAGGGAGGGGAGGTGACTTAGAGCTGGTTAGGGATCCTGGTCCTGAGGGGCGGGGAGGAGGCCCCCAGGCCCAGCCTTGCCTCGCTGGCGGGGAAGAGGGGGCATTCTTTGGGATTACTCCTCTGAGTACCCTGCCCCCAAGGGCAGCAAGCCACTTGGACTTAGCACATGGATGAGGACGTGCTCTTGAAATTCTGGGTTCAGCCTAAGAGCCTTAAAGCAATAAGAGGTCATCTGGTCCAGCCCCCTTTGTTCACACAAACCCGCATCGAAGATAAAGAAACTGAGGCTTGGGGCTTCCCTAGTGGCACAGTGGTTGGGAATCCGCCTGCCAATGCAGGGGACACGGGTTTGTGCTCTGGCCCAGGAAGATCCCACATGCCACGGAGCAACTCAGCCCATGCACCACAACTACTAAGCCTGCACTCTAGAGCCCGCAAGGCCACAACTACTGAACCCAATGCAACTACTGAAGCCCATGTGCCTAGAGCCCGTGCTCCACAACAAGAGAAGCCACCGCAATGAGAAGCCCGTGCACTGCAACGAAGACCCAACACAGTCGAAAGAAAGGAAGGAAGGAAGAAAAGAAATAGGAAAAAAATTTTAAAAAGGAAACTGAGGCTTGAAGAGGAGAAACAAGTTTCCCCGGAACACCTGGCTACAAGATGTGCCTGAACCCTGAGGCACGCTTTTCCCACTCTGGCCTTCGTTCAAAATAATGTTTGTGAAAATTAGCCTCAGTAAAGAGCTAACAAGCCTGGGCTGGGGATGTTTTTAGCTGCCTGTGAGCCAGATAAAAGGTTCTGCTGTTGCAAAGATGCTCTTCTTGTGCATGCTATAAACGTCCATCAATTTCAGAAATTATCCAGCCCCGCTAACTAGAAATGACAGGTGCTCTTTGAATTTGAGATGAAGAGGGCTTTTTTTGGTGTTATTGATGGTGGTTTACTCATGTCAGACTCTTTTCCTATCCTGAGTGTGATATTCTAAATTTCAAGGAGGAAGGTACTGTTTTTCATTTCTGCAGCCCTAGCAGAATAGACACACCAACCAGCATTTACAGAAGAGGTTTTTTCCTAAGTGGCCGCTCAGAAACCTGCGATTATGTGATCTTCTATATAGTAGACCTACTTATGCCAGAGCATTCTATAGGCACTGGGAATGTAGCAGGGAACAAAACCAATTTTCCGATCCCATGGAATCTGCATTCTAGGGGAGACACAGATAATAAGTAAAATAAACTATATACATACAATTTGTAGTATGAAGGAAAAAAAGCAGACAGTGGTTTTAAAGAGTAGCAGAGAGGCCATTTTGGACAGAGTAGTCATGGAAGGCCTCTGTGAATAGATGAGATTTAAGCAGAGACCTGGGTGGTGTGACAGATGAAACAACGTGTGTCTGGAAGAGTCAGTGGACAAAGCAGGTACAAAGGCCCTGAGGTTGGCGCATACCTGGGCGGGGGCGGGGTGGGTGGGGCGCAGCAGAAGGCCCGAGTGGGAACGCGGCAGGGGATGAGGCCCCACGAAGGAGTTTGGGGTTTTGCCGAGTGAGGTGGGGAGCCTTTGACTGGTTTGCATCCGGGGAGAGGTCTGATCTGCTCTGTTGTCCAGGCAAATACCATAGGTGGCGGGTGGAGGGACCTGAGAAGAGGGGGCACTTGCCACTGTCTGCGGGGCTGCTGGCGGCTCACAGGGGCTGGGGACTGGTTTCAGCGTGTGGCCAAGAGAGTCCCAGACCTTGACTCCATTTCACAGAGGGCTGGCCCTGGGAGCGCGCCAGCAGGACAGCAGGCCTCGGTCCTCAGAGCAGCAGGCTGAGGGGCCTGAGCCGCCGAGCGGGGCGGGGCCGGGCTCCAGGCCTGATGGATGTAGCCGAGCAGCGCGTTTTCCCGCACACCCCCTGCCCCGCCCCGCGGAGGGGCCGAGGCTCTAAAATGGCTCATTGGCTGGAACCTCGCCCTGGGCGGCTGGCTGGGCTGCGAGTGCCTCCCAGGAGCGGGCCTCAGGATGACGGGGCCCCGCATCTGTGATTCTGGCCAAGCTCAAGGCCCAGCCGTATCTGCCACCTAATTCTTTCCTGACCTTTCCGCTTTCCATCAATTTCCCTAGCCCCTTCCTCCCCTGAAAAAGTAAACGAGGTCCTTGGAGGGGCGGGTATTCTTATTTTATTCTTCCCAGGTTGCCTCCTTGTAAGCTGAGTTCAACCCTTCCCTCCCCATGCATCCCGCACTTAGCCTTCCCCCCACCCTCCTGTCCTTCAACAGCCCTTCCCAGAGTTGCATTTTTCCCTTTCCCTCTGTGATTCCCTCTGTGATTAGCTCACTCGGTTATGAGCTCTGTGAGGGTTGTCTTTCATTTGGGGGGTTTGAGTGGTTCCCTGGTGGTCTAGTGGCTAGGATTCGGTGCTTTTTCTCTAGTTGCGGCGAGCGGGGGCTACTTTTCGTTGCGGTGCGTGGGCTTCTCATTGTCGTGGCCTCTCTTGTTGCAGAGCACAGGCTCTGGGCACACGGGCTTCAGTAGTTGTGGCACGTGGGCTCAGTAGTTGTGGAACGTGGGCTCTAGAGTGCAGGCTCAGTAGTTGTGGCACCCGGACTTAGTTGCTCCGCGGCATGTGGGATCTTACCGGGCCAAGGCTTGAATCCGTGTCCCTTTCATTGGCAGGCGGATTCTTAACCACTGCGCCACCAGGGAAGCCCCCCGGGTGTTTTCACCCCTGTCTCCCTGGAGAATCAGGACCTGATGGCCAGGGGCTGTCTTGAGATTGGAGTCCCAGGGAACAAGAGACCCATTCTTTTCTTTTTTGATGGGGAGGGTTTTTCCTCAATTTTTTATTGTGGCAAAATACACATAACATAAAATTAATCATTTTAACTATTTTTAAATACACGGTTCAGTGGCATTAGGTACATTCATATGTGCAACCGTCACCACCATCCATCTCTAGGATACTTCTTACCTTGTAAAACTGACATTCTGTGCCCATTAAACAAGAGTTCCCCTTTTCCTCTCCCCTTAGTCCCTGGCAACCACCACTGTACCTTCTGTCTCTATGAATCTGACTACTTTAGATACCTTGTATATGTGGAATGATACGGCATTTTGTGTGTGTGTGTGTGTCTGGCTTATTTCACACAACATAACATCTTCAAGGGTCACCCACGTTGTAGCATTGTCAGAATTTCCTTCCTTTTTTAGACTGAATAATATTCCACTGTATGGAGGGACCACATTTTTCTTATCCATTCATCCATCCGTGGACCCTTGCATTGCTTCTACTTTTTGGCTATTGTGAATAATGCTGCCATGAACATGGACGTACAAGTATCTGCTCAAGACCCTACTTTCCATTCTTTTGGGTATATTCCCAGAAATGGAATTGCTGGATCATATGGTAATTCTAATTTAACTTTTTGAGGAACCACCATACAGTTTTCCACGGTGGCTGCACCAGTTTACACTCTCACCAACAGGGTTTCAGGCTGCCCACAGCTTCGCCAATGCTTGTAATTTTCTGTGTTTTGGACACTTAGCCGTCCTAATGGGTGTGAGGTGGTATCTCACTGTGGTTTTGATTTGCATTTTCCTGGTGATCCGTGATGTTGAGCATCTTCTCATGTGCTTACTGGACATCCGTATAATGAAGACCCCATTCTTGAGTGTTCCTTGCCAGGATGGGTCACGGTGCAGCAGAGTGAGGGGCTTCTAGTCACCCATCTGACGTTGACTAGCTCTGCGTGCGTGTTCTTTATTAGATTCTGTGTTTCAAAGTATACAAAGCGAACAGCGAATTCGCAAGCAGATTTGCAATAACTCCGTAACCCACTGACACCAATTACAGGCAGTGGTCTTAGAGCGGTGTTGTTTTGGGTTTTTGTTCTGAACTTACTTCAGGTTTGGGGAGGGGTCTCATCTCCATCATTTTCCAGTGGGTGGGTATAAATGGCCCAGCCATAGGCCACAGGCCACAGATCCTGTGAGTCTGTCCTCTCCTGCAGTGACAATGATAATGACAACTCCCTCTGATTTGGGAACTGTCCCTTCCTGGCCCCTCCAGTCCTGGGGGTGATAATGGCTCCCACCTGTTGCCAGGTTCCTGGGTGCTTCACCGTCCCTTGTCGATTTCCCTTAACCCTGTCTACACCTCACAAGAGTCTCTATTAAATGCTCCCCATGAGCCCATTAATGCGCCCTCTGCAGCCTTCAGGACCCCAGCTAATGGTCCCCACAGCACTGTGCACGGGTCTCTGCCCAGCAGCCTGAAGGTGTACCACCCAATCCCAGGGTTAGGAAAGAAGACAGCAGCGGGCTTCCCCTGCCTCCTCCCCCCACAGTCTGGTGCCTGGGAATCTCTTTCTCTCTACTTTCCGAGCATGAGTTCCAAGCCTGGGTGGTCCTGGCCACTGTGTTCCTGAGATGACGCCAGATCCCCAATCAGTTTCTGGGTTGGGCCTCAGATTCCTCGTCTGTGAAATAGGGGAAACCAAACTGCCCGCTGCAAGCAGCATTGTGAAGGTGAGATGAGGTAACGGATATGGGTTGGCGCAGAGTCGGTGCCTAATCGGTGCTGGCAGATCTGGGTTCCATCAAAGGGGACTGCTTACATTTTCTGCGTGATTCCCCAAGTCCTCTAGGAGGAGGTGAAATAGTTTCTGCTGAAGCCCCAAAACCCATCTCTGTCTCTGTAGTTTTAGAACCCAAACTACATCCTCAAGAGGGTCCCCATGGTAGCAGCCTCCAAGAAGGCCTCCTGGTATTCACACTGTTATATACTTTCCTCCCACACTGAGTAACCAACAGGGCACTGCAGAAATGATGTGTGACTTCTGAGACTGTCATAAAAAATATCGCAGCTTCCTCCTTGCTCTTGCTTGGATTACTTGCACTGGAAGCCAGCCGCCATGTTGTGAGGACACTCAAGCAGCCATGAAGAAGCCCACGTGGAGAGGCCTGAGGCCTCCAGCCAGCAGCCAGCGTCGGCATCCGCCATGTGAGGGCGCCACCTCGGAAGTGATTCCTCCAGCCCCCATCCAGCCCTGGGATGACTGCAGCCCTGCCTGACACCTTGACTCTGACTCATGCAAGACGCTGAGCCAGAACCACTCAGCTGAGCTGCTCCCACATCCCTGACCCACAGACACTGTGAGATATATTACATGTTTGCTGCTGTGGTTTTTTTTTGCTGTTTTAAGCTGCTCGGTTTTTGGGTAATTTGTTGCACAGCTATAGGTGACCAATACAATCACCCACTTTATCCTGCCAAGTTTGGCTGCCACAGCCTTTGGCTGCTTCCCAAAGTCAGATCGATCCCTGAGGAATGAATGTCCACCTTTACAGCGGCTTTGGGAAAGAATGTCATCCAACATGGATTAACAGACTGGCCTCATAGGGAGTCTGGAATTTATAATGAGAGAGTGGGGACGAGAGGGCTGTATAGGATCCAGAGGGGGAGCCGTGACGGCGTGGGGAGTGGAAAGAACCCAGACATGGGTGTGAAGACCTGGGCTGCAGTCCTGCCTCTGTCACTTGCTAGCTGCATGACCCTGACAAGTGACTCAGACTCCTGGGCCTCAAGTTCATCACTCGCCTAATAGACCTAGCTGACAGCACCGTTGTGAGGTTGACAGTCTGTTCTCCCAACAGCAGCCAGAAGGATCTTTTAAATTGCAAATCCGATCATGCCATCCCTTGCTTAAAACCTATCAGTGGCTGCGTTGCCTGGGTAAAGGAGCACAGCCCAGCTGGCCTGTACCATCCCCACACCACACCCCTGTGGGGCCAGGCCCTGCTCAGCTGCAGTGCTTCCCTCACCCTCGCTTTCCCTCCCTCTCACAGTTCTAACCACGCCACCCGTCTTTTGCTTTCTTGAAGGTGTCATGCTGGGTAGGCCCTGGGTTCTGTGGCCCGTGTGGGATTTTTCCACCTCGGATGCGTCCCCTTCCGCTTTCTAACTTCTCTGTATGCTTCAGATTTCAAGTCACACGGAAAGCCTTTCCTGACCACTTAGGCCACTCACTCTTCACGGCCCTCACGGCCACTTGGGATCTCAGATATGATAACTGGATGCGTGTCTGCCTCCCCACGAGTCAGTAAGGCAGGGTCCCTGCCTCACTCCGGGCTGTGTGCGTGCCGTGAGCAGGTTGAAGGAGCTTAAGTCTTTGTGGAATGAATAAATGAGCAGAAGGGGCCTAGGACCGTGCAAATATTAGTCTTCATCTGCTCCCCCGTCCCCAGATTCTACTCTGATTTCATGAACTTACTGGGGAAACTTATATGAGCAAATGCTTCCAAGTTTCTACCCTTTCTTATCTTTGGCTATTATCACTCCCTGTAGAGTTTTCCAAAAGACTGATGCCTGAGCCCCAGCCTCAGAGATTCCACTGTACACCTGGGGGTGCACTGGACATCAGGATAACTAAAAGTCTCCCAGGTCTGGGGCTTCCCTGGTGGCTCAGTGGTTGGGAGTCCGCCTGCCAATGCAGGGGACGCGGGTTTGAGCCCTGGCTTGGGAAGATCCCACATGTCGCGGTGTAGCTGGGCCCGTGAGCCACAACTGCTGAGCCTACACTCTAGAGCCCACGAGCCACAACTGCTGAAGCCCACGCGCCTGGAGCCCATGCTGTGCAGCAGGAGGGGCCGCACACAGCAGCGGTGACCCGAAACAGCCAAGGATAAATAAATAAATAAATAAATGGATAAATTTATTTAAATTTATTAAAAAAAAAAAAATTCTCCCAGGTCTTAACTAAAAGTCTCCCAGGTCTGGGGCTTCCCTGGTGGCTCAGTGGTTGGGAGTCCGCCTGCCAATGCAGGGGACGCGGGTTTGAGCCCTGGCTTGGGAAGATCCCACATGTCGCGGTGTAGCTGGGCCCGTGAGCCACAACTGCTGAGCCTACACTCTAGAGCCCACGAGCCACAACTGCTGAAGCCCACGCGCCTGGAGCCCATGCTGTGCAGCAGGAGGGGCCGCACACAGCAGCGGTGACCCGAAACAGCCAAGGATAAATAAATAAATAAATAAATGGATAAATTTATTTAAATTTATTAAAAAAAAAAAATTCTCCCAGGTCAAGCCCTGGCCAGTGGGGAGACTGGGGCCCCCTGGCAGAGCCCTTCTAACCTGGAGACTGTCTCACTACCTAGGACGATGACGCTATAAATAATGAGAGGAAACCCAGAGGCTACGAGGTGCCAGACACTGTTATATGGACTTCTCTTAATTAACTCATAATCCTCAGTAGAGTCTCAGAGGATGGTACTATTATCCCCACTTCACAGATGGGGAGACTGAGGCCCAGAGCTATCAAATAACTTTGCACACAGTGACCCAACCACTAGGTGGTAGAGCCAGGATGTGAACCCCAGGTGGTCTGGCTCCAGTGTCCAGTGCTGGGCCACCACCCTACCCTGCTAGTGACCATGGAGAGGTCCCCACTGACTGTCCTTATCCTAACGATTGCTTTCCCATCCTCCGAGGGCACTGATGGGGACAGGGCTGCTGCCCATCTGGCATCTCTGTCCCTTGCCACCAGGATGTGCCCTGAGCCACCAGCAGGCATCACGGAGCTGAATTAGAGGGGCCCGACTGACCCACACTGGACTGGGCTTCTCCAATACCGAAATAATCCTGTTGATGATAGAGCCCATTGTCAGCCTTAGGAAGAGACAGGTCGCCATGGAAACCACAGGACTCTACAGCCATACCACCAGCTGGCTTCAAGGAAACCTTTTCATGGCTCCTTTTGGGACTCTGCTGTGAGGAAGTCAAGGGGGTCTAGCTAATTGGGCCCCCTGTTTGGCCAGGATGTCAGGTTAACTCCCGGTGTCGGCGGCAGCAGCCTTGGACCAGCTCTCCTCCCCACCACGTGTACACAGAAGTGCTGTTTCCAGTCCTCCCGTGGGAAGGTGCGTTGGTGGGGGAGGTCTGCAGGTGATTGACGTGTGGGGTTGAGTCTTTAATTAAATACATCATGTGCCCGTCAGCAGAAAAGAAAGTTCAACTTGCTGGTGGGGTCGTCATCCTGAGCGTCACTTCAAGAACTCTTTCCCATGGGAGGGGAGTGACCTTCTCTAAAGCTGGGCCAAAATCCTTCAGAGGCTTCCCGGCGCTGTTCCTGAGCCCTGCACCTGACGGTGTGGGGTTGGTGTGCAGACCTGGCCGCTGGACCACACGCTGACAGTCAGCGCTGGGTTGACCCTTAATGAGCACCGGCTCGGTGATTCTCAACCCTGGCATCCGTTACAATCCCCTGTGCAGCTGTTTAGAAACACCCACTCCTGGGCCTCACCGCCGTCCAATTAAATAAAATCTTGGAGAGTGGCACCCAGGCCAGGGTACTTGGGAAAAGCTCTGCCAGAGCTAAAGTGTGGCCAGGGCTGAGATCAAGTCCAACCCCCTCTTCTCCAGGTGGTGAAACTGAGGCTGCAAGAGAAGGGACTTGCCTCCCAGGTGGTAAGGAGCTCCGAGGCTGGTGGAATGCAGACTTTCTCCATCCCTCTGACAACCCGCATCTCCAAAGATGGGGGTGCAATTTGAGGGCCTGGCTTGGGAAAGGGAGATGGGTGGCACTGGGGAGACCCAGAGCCAAAGGCTGGGGGGAGAAGATGTGAGAAGATGACATCATCCCTGTCCCAGCCAGGGGCTTGGGGTATAGTGAGAGGGGCACAAAACTTAACCTCATTTTACCTTTAAAAAAAATGTGGGAGAGCATAAGACCTTTCTAGTAAAGGCGTGATCGGGGTCCAGCTGTGTTGGTGTCACCAAGGAGCTTGTTAGAAAGACTCTCAGGGCCGCCCCAGACCTACTGACTCAGAGTCTGCATTTTAACAAGGTCCCCAGGCGATTCGTATGCACATTCAAATGTGAGAAGCCTCCTAGTTATGACCTTGGGATGAAAGCTACAAGACTTGCGTTCTTTGTACGTGACCCTGGGGACATTCCTCTACCTGTTATACAGAGATACCTGAATCTTCAAACGTCAGAGCTGGAAGGACAAGAGATGGGGAGCGAACTGCTCAAGTATACACAGCAAAAGAGTGGCGGAGCTCCTAGAAGCAAGAGCAGGGCTTCTAGTCCAGTGTATTTCCCTCAGCTGTGTGGCCTCCTTGCAGGCGGCCAGGGGCACTGGGGTGCTGCAGATACAACAAATACGCTGAGATGCCTCTAAGTTCTTCTTTTGATATGTCATTTTGTTCGAGCAGATTCGTTGCTAGAAATCGCATCTCCTATCAGTAAAACTTGGGGATTTGGTTCCAGTCCCGTGTCTTTGTGATCTAAAAAAATAACAAAGATGTCGAAACAAAAGTTGGTGCCAAGGAAAAGAAGTCATCTGAACTAGAAGGAGAATGATGTGCTTACCTTCTCCTCTTCCGCCTCCTCACTTGTTCTTGGCAGAGTGCTGGGCAGGCCTGTGCCTGCTGTGTCTGTGCGTGCATTCATGTTATGGGCGCGCAAGAGTGTGCCTTGCATACATGCATTCTGTGTCTGCATGCATGCATGCGTGTGTGTAAGGGGACATCCATGCAGGCAGGTTGTGTGGACGCATGCATGCGAGCGTTAGTACGTCTCTGTGTGTGTGAGTGTGCGTGGTTGTGAATGCATATGTGTTCCTGTGTGTGTATTTGTATATGTGCAGATATGTGTGGTGGGAGATGTGTGCGTGCCAGGGTGCCACGAGCCTGAATGTGTGTTCCTGTGTGAGTGTGATGACAAGTGTCTGAGTGTGCAAGCATGCATGTGAGCCGGTGTGTGCAAGCATGTGCTATATGTGCTGTGTGCGCATGTGTGGTCATGTGTGTATGTGTGAACCTGTGTGTGCATGGCGGCACGTGCCCGCATGTTCATGTGTGTGTGTGCATGTGTGTTAGGTGGTGTGGAACATTAGGGGATTTAAAGGCTGCATTTGGGAGGGGGAGGGGAATCAGAAAGCCCAAGATGTCCTTGACATTCAAGGGTTTAGCATGCAATCTGGTCTCATTTCAAGTGATCCAAAGGTCCATGGCTTGCAACGATTTTTAAAATTTTAACAGTTTATATTTTTGATGGGGCAAAAAAGTGTCAGCAGGGAACTAAGCTAATGAGTGAGCCTAGCCTGGCCACCTGGTGATAAACACTGTTCCTTTCAGGAAAACGGTCTCAAAAGAATTCCAATTGCTAGTGCTAATCATGGGAAGAAGGATGAAGACGTCTGAAACATGATTGGCTTTTAGTCTGAAAAAAATGGAAGCAGGGAGTGGATTAAAGAGAGGAGAGGGGAACTCAGCCCTGGCTTAGATCTGCGGCTCCAAATGAACCCACAATAGATGCTCTCAGTGGAAACCAGAAGTGATTCCCCGCCCAGCTCTAGGGAGCCGCTGAGCCGACTCCAGGAACAGCTCAACTGAATGAGGACTCAAGGCAGGCTGATGAGCGATGGAACGCACGTCAGTAACTGCAGAAATGGCTCCAGTCCTGACTTACAGGACTAAACGTCCAAGAGAGCAGTTTCACATTCCTCTTTAGAAGGACAGTTTATGCTGGCGACAGTATTTCCCAGTGTGGGATTCTTAAAGATCTCTTGTCTTATCTCTTGTGAATGTCAAGGGCCCACAGTAATTATAAGCATTAAAAAAAAAAATTGGGGGGGGATTTGGTTGGAGTTAAACTTATAAAAGGATGAAAATTATTAGTAATAATATTTTAATGGCTCATCTATATCGAGCGCCGATGATATGGCAGGCGCTGAGCTAAGAACTTTGATATTAAATATAATTACACTTATATTAAGTAGAATAATATGATTCTCCACCTCCAGGAAGTTCTTCCCTGGAAAATTCTATAAATCCCTAAGAGGCAGCTATAATTGTTACCTCCTTTGAGAAACCTTTCCTTCTGTCATCAGCAATTACTTCCCCGAATTGCAGTACACCCCCTTCCCTGTGTGTCCTTCCCATCCCCCAAGATTCCCTGAGAGCCTTCTTCATCTGCCCCCAGCTCCTAGGGCTGGTCTGGGGACACAGAGAGCTCCGTGTTTGTGGAGTGAATATTCATTGTCAAATGGGCTTTTTCATTTTAGCTGTCTCTGTGAATTCCACGCCCCACGCTCCTGGACGGCAGCCATCCTCTCTGCTTCTTACTCATTTTGGATAAAATTGATCGGGGCTTTTCTTCTTGAGGTTTAATTTCTTATAAAAACGTTAGAGAGCTGAGAGTGTTCTCTCTTGGGGGCCAGCCTCCATCCCCATCGGGTAGCCCATCAGGATGCCGGTCGCTCTGGAAAGCAAGAAAAGGCTTTCAGGCAGCTCACTCCATCCATCGCGGGCTCGGCTCTCCTCCCTGCCCCCTCGTCCGCGGTCATCCTCTCTCTTGATTGAAGCCACTGCCTCCACCTGTGTCCTGGATCTCCGCCCTCCCCATGTCTCCAGAGACCCCTCTCCAGCAATCAACACTTCCTCCTCTTCTGTGCTGTCATCCTCCTTCTCTTCTGGATCTTTCTCAAGAGCATTTCATCAAGTTCCAGCCTCTCCATCTTCAAAAATGGTAATAATACTAACAACGGTCCCTCTGGAACCCCTTGTCTCCTTCTAGTTTCTCTTCCACTTTCCAGCCATGCTTATGAAAAAATTTAAAAGAAAGAGAAAAAGGTACCCTCGCTATTGGCTTGCCACCCCCTCCATTCACACGCCGTCTGTCCTTTAGTTGGGCTTCTTCCAGTGTCTTGTGGATGCCCTTCAGCCCCTTCGTGGCAGCTTTGACACTGGCGCCCATCTATCCCTTTTCGAACCTTCCTGGTCCCCGGCTGCCAAGGCCCACACTCTGGTTTTCCACCTACCTCTCCTCTCTCCCTCTGCCTCCCTCCACTCTCTGTCTTTTCCTAAACGCTGGTGTTCCTCTGGGTCCTCTTTTTACTGCCTGGTCTGTCTAGTCCACACTTTCCCAAGGCTGGCGTGACCCTCAGGTCCACCACTCAAGGCCGGACTTCTCTCCTAAGATTCAGACCCTCCCCTCCAGGTTCCTGCTGGTCCCTTGCACTTGAAGTTCCTCTGGGTGCCTCAAACTCCCCACGACTCAAACTCAACCCATCTTATCCATCCTGTGCCCGCACTCATGGCCTTCCAACCTGCACCCTGTCCTGATGGCGTCCCCACCTTGGAGACTGGCGCCACTTACCATCCAGCTGCCCAAATGCCAATCCTGAGACCCGCCTTCGGCTCTCCACCCAATGCAACACCCCACAGCTGGCTTGGGAGCCCACGTCTTCAGTTCTACCACCCCGAATCCACCCTCTCTTCACCATCCCCTCTCACGCCCCTCCAACACATTCCCTGAAGCCAGAGTGGGCTTCCAAATGTGTAGCTGATCAGACCTCTCTCTTCATTCCTCCATTGGTTCCTGATATATCTATTAAAGACCTACTGTGTGCCGGGCACCGTGTTACTCTGGGAGGACCTGTGCATTAGTCTTGTGTAGTTCCCACTCTAGCGGAAGAGACGTACAATAAACATACGCATTATAAAGAGTCAAGTGATGATCAATGCTATCAGGAAAGATGAAGCAGAAAAAGAGGGCGAACAGTGATGGATTAGGAGGGGATCTTAGGGCAGGAAGTCAGGAGAAGCTTCTCTGAGCAGAGATAATGAATGAAGGGACCAAGTGAGCCAGTGGGGATTGTAGAGGAAGCACATTCCAGGTGGAGATAACTGCAAGTGCAAAGGTCCTGTGGCAGTCTGGTGGGCATGACACAGTCTTACCACAATACCATAGTCCCCGCAAGTAGGAACGTTCCTGTCCCACTGACCTCCTCTCCCCCAGCCTCCTCCCTGACCCACCTCCCAAGAACGGAGGAGAGAGAAACTGGAATTAGCTAAAAGGGAAGATGGAGAGTGAAAAAAGAGGAGGACATGCCCACCCTTCTCTTCCCCAAATTCTAGCTTTTTGCGTACAGCAGAACTCAGCGGGGGGAAGGACTTTCCTTTGAATGAAGACAGAAATGTCAGTCATCACATGGCCAGAGATTTTTAACTGAGGCTATATTGCCATCCGAGGTGCCTCTGGTATAGATGAGAAAAGTCATGGGACAGTCCCAGTTCTCGTGGAGGGATGGGGAAAGCAAAACCCAGAGCCACTTGAAAGAAACAGTGGGAGGTCAGAGCTGCTTTCTGATCGCGTCTACTGAGTGGAGCTTGTTGGAAGTCGGGTTGAATGCGAGTCCTGAGGTCCAGACCTGCTGCTTGAAGGTGGCTTCGTGGCTGGCCAGCCAATCACTCCTCCTCTTCTTCCACGAGTCACCATTGGGTACGGGGCCACCTAGCAAGGAACTGTGTTTCCCAGCCCTTCTCATAGGTAGGTTTGGTCACATGACTGAGTCTTGCCAGTGGAAAGTGAGCGGAAGGGATGTGTCCAGGGCCCTGAAAACAGCAGATGTGCGGTATCTGCACTCTCTCTTTCCTTCCCTTTCTGGCTGAACCTGAATATGGCAGTGGCTTTGACCTTGCAGATGTGACATGGTCCTAGAGGTAGAGGAGCCTGAGACCTGGATGCCTGAATGATCAGGTGGAACAGAGCCATACTCTGGCCTAGCACACTCACCTTGGGCTTCTCCATGAGAGAGAAGTCAAGTTCTCCTCCGGCTACAGTGGCTGCGCCCTTGGCTATGAGTGGCAGGGCATCTCACTCCCTGTGAATGACACTCGCCCAAGTTCTCTGAACCATGTTCAGACATCACACCCCAAACTGCTGGCTTCTCCCTTCAGAGAGAAGCTCCTAGCTGGCTCAGTTATGAAAGCTCTGGGGAGAAAACGTGCTTTGCAATCAGTGGTGAATTCTAGCTCAGCTCTGCCACTTACCAGCTGTACAATCTGGGGCATGTGCCTTTACCTCTCTGAGCCTCAGTTCCCTCATATGGGGATTCATAATCCTTCCTCATAGCTTTGCCTCCAGGATGCAACAAGAGGCTGTAGGAACAGGCCGAGCCCAGCAGAGCCCCAACTGGCCTCCCATCGGCCCCCACCAAGCCTGGATGCAGGCTGAAGTTTTTCTTTGGAATAAGTGACAGGTTCAGGGAGGCGGAACAGAACAAGTACTTAGAGTTCATAGCTCAGAATTCTCTGAAATCAGATTCCCAACGCTCCCTTCCTAGGCTGGGAATTAAGCTGGCTGTCCTGGGCTTATCTCTGAATGGTCTCCCCATGAGGGGAATTTTCCCACAACCTTATTCCACCCTCCGTACCAGGGCTATTTGTCAGGGGCGTCTTCCTCCTCTGCCCCAGATTTCTGCTTGTTAACCCCATTCCAGGGTGGATCTGTGGGATGCAAGGAGTGGGGCTGGGGCCGGGGCTGGAGCAAACGTGTTCTGTTTAGTAACGCTCAGAATGTTGTGGGTTATGTAGTAGGAATATTAATTCCTTTTCGCAGAGAACATAAGGCTGTAAGGGGCTGCTCGTGTGCTCTCTGGTCCAGCTGTCTTCCCCACCTCCCACTTAGAGATGAAGAAACTGAAGCCTGGGAGAAGACAGGACTTGTTCACAGTCCCACACGGAGGGAGGGCATGGCAGAGGTGCCCCGGCTCCGATGAACCGTGGAAGGCTTGCATGGAAGGTGCGCCCAGCTACCTCTCCGTGTAGCCCTTCTTAGGGTGCAGTTCTGACCTGCAATGCAGAAGGGAATGTTCACCTCCACATCTCACATTTACAGAAACCAGGACTGGGAGAGCATCAGGGTGACTCATCTCCCACTTTGACCTTCTCTGTCTGGCATGGGCAAAGGATGGGTGGGAAGCTGGGCTCCCAGCTAGGCAGAGGTCGGGAGCTCTCCCAGGCTCACCTGGTTTTCCTCCACCATAGCTGGGCTCACCCTGCTTTGTGAATGTCCGCACAGGGGTCTCTCCCTCTGGACCGTGAGCCCTTGGCAGGCAGAGACCTTGTCCGCCTTCTCTCTGAACCTCCCTGCTCAGTGGTATTTGCTGACTGCTCAAAAGCACAGACCTGTCTCCATCTCCCAGACGCAAAATCCCTTCCTCACTCTCACGGAGCCCAGACAGTCTCTGGTTTCAAGTCCCCGATCTGCCCCTTCACCAGCTGTGCCTTCTTGGAGAAGAAATTGAGTTCTCTGAGCTTAATTCCCCACCACAAGAAGGGGTGAATACGAGGAGCATGTTTCTTACGGGGCTGGAAGATGCAAAGATGGAGTGAGAGTAGGGGTGTCGGTCACGCAGCAGGCGTGTGGCTGATTCCCTTCCCTTCCCTCCGCCGAGGGAGAACCTCGGTCCAAGGCGCCATGTTCGGGGTGGCATGGGGACAAGACCTTCTCCCCCCAACCTCCACCTGCCATTCCCCTCCCATGTCAGGTCTCATTTCACACAAGGACACATTGTGCTTGTCCAGTGTTTACCATCCAGAAAGTTGTAAGTTGTATCAACCATACATAGACATGGGCCGTGTCCTGATCTCAAGGGTTGACAGTCCAAGCGAGGAGGCTGCCCATTGCCGACATTCAGGGCGGGGTAACACTTCATGGTGAGGTGTTCAGCACCGTCCCTGGTCTCTACCCACCAGGTGCTAATAGCATGCCGCCCCCCCTCCCCAGTTTTGACAATCAAAACTGTTTCTAGATATTGCCAAATGTTCTCTGGGTGGTTCTGGAAGCCACCCAGAACTTGGTCATATGGTGACCCCAAAGGGCTAATGGTCCACGGGGAGGCCTCTCCTGTCTGACCTGGCCACTCCTCCAGAGGGACATGAACAACTCAGCATACACCCCTCAGAGGGCCCAGGAGGGCCAGGGGCTTGATTCCCCCTTATTGTGGGGTTTTATCCCCCCCCACCCCGCCCTCCACGTACTTAACCTTGAAGGCTGACTCAGTGCTGACACACAGGGAAAGGGTACCAGGCAGGTGCAATTTGGGGAGGGAAAGGTCAGCTTTGGTTGGAGAAAGAGCCACACCTCTTCTTGGAAATACAGAAAATACACACGGTCAAGGACACGGCTTAGAAACAAACCCACTTTAATTGAGAGTGTACACAGAGATAAGGGGAAGCAGAGGTGTGACTGAGACCAGGCCACACACCTGTCCTGGCCAAGGTATCCGGTCTGCTTAGAGGGTTCAAGCTGGGGCCAGGTGTGGGCACAGAAGCAGGGTCAGAGCGGCTGCCTTGAGCAGCAGGGGCCAGGGTGGGGTGGGGGTGTGCAGAGCTGAGGCCAGGGCACGTTTATGTCTGTGTGTTCATGTGTATGTACATGTATATATGTGGGCACAATGTACACAGAATCTACAGAGCCCTCAAAGGCAGATTTAGGGACAGGGTCAGGGAGAAAACACTTCAAATCCCTGAAGGCCCCAGGGGCTGAGGCAGCATCAGGAGAGGGGCACACCATGGTGCGTGCTGAATGCCAGACCTAACCCTGCTTCTGCCGCTCGTAGGCTTGCTGTGTGACCTGGAGCAAGTTACTTACCCTCTCTGGGCCTCAGATTCACTAGATGATCACTAAGGTTCCTTGTGGCCCTGAACTTCAATAGGTTCAAGGAGATTTAAAGTATAAAATGTATTTTTTAAGAGGCTTTGGTCCACAGGTTCAAATCCCACCACGCCTGGTACCCAGCACAACCCAATCACAGACACCAGGAAAAGGCCCACTGGGAGCACTTCCTACCTGCCTCTCCCGGGCTCAGCTCTGGCTCCCCGCTGCTCTTCCATGCCTGCCAACAGCTGCGTGTACAGAGACAGTAGGGCAGCAGGGGTGGGCAGCGGCCAGGCAGGGGATGGGAAAGTGGCCAGAGCCGGGGAGGCTTGGCCTCGGGGGTGTAAAGTGCATTGCTCATCCTCTTTGTTTCCTAGCACAGGGTGGACCCAGCTCAATAAATGCTCAATAAATGCTTGAGGAACCAGCACAGTAGAGGAAAGCCTGGTTCCAGGGGGAGCTGTGTCCGGAACTAGCCGGAAGGCAGAGCTGGGGCATGTCACTTTGCCCTGTGAGTCTCAGCCACCCCCTCTGGGAAATGGAGGCAAGAGGAGAAGCTGCCCCCGCAGGCCTGCCCCGCCTGTGTGAGTGTGAACGGTGATGCTCAGTAGCGGGCAGCGTCCAGCTGCACATAGGCCACAGAAACCCCATCTGGAATGGGGGACGAAGGTGTCCCCAGTGGAGGCAGTGGATCTGAACTGGTGGGGGGCCTTGCCAACGAGGGGTCACTAGGCTTTTACAGTACAGCGATTTCCATTCCTACTGGGAACACGACGTAACAGCTGCAACAGCAAAGCACAACCAGCAGACGAGAGGAACCTGGGAGAAGAGGCTGAGGAAGGCGGTCCAAGAGATGGACATGGGCCAGGCGACGTAGCCACGCCTCCTTCGAACACACAGACGCCCCTGGCTCAATGTCGGGGGCAGCTGAGGGCCAAGTTGGGGGGCAGGGGATAGAACCAGCTGAGCCAGAGGGTAAGCGTTTCAGGATGGGGTGGGAGGAGATTCCCAGCTGCCTCCTAAACCAAGCTGGGTCTTCCACCAGGACAGCGGAGACCTCTTCCAGCTGACTCTGGGTATCATTTTTATCTGGGATGTTCCAGGAGTCTCCATCGGATGGTGCAGGGGTCCTGGCCCCTCTGGCCCCTCAAGCAAGCTCTGACTTGGGTCCTGGCATAAGTTCAGATGTCACCCAACCTTGCCTCTTGTCCTGCAGGGATTCCCCTCCCAACCCATGCAGAAGCTGAAACCAAGAGCGAGTGGTGGAAAGGAGGAATCAGAGGGAAGTGGTTGAAGGCAGGAGACTGCACAGAGGCTGGAGGCTGGGGTCCTCCAGTCTGGCGCCAAAGGTCTTAGAACGTGACTGCTGTTGGGGTCTCATGGGGGGACATGCGGGAAGCGGGCACCCGGGGCCACGCCCCCCACCACCGTAAGGCACCGCCCAAGCCCCACCCCAGCGTCCCTCCTGCTCACTGGATGGTGCATTTGTCCCGCTCGCGGGCCTGGCCCTCCCGGAGGACCTTGGCCTTGATGTATTTGAGGTCACTGTTGACGCTGGGGCGGCGGGCAAAGGGCGAGACCATGCCGTAGGCGTCCATGTCCTTGACTCGGCGCATGCAGAAGGGCCTGGGGTGGAAGGCGTCCCCGTACTGCACGGAGATCTTGCGGTGCAGGGCGGGGCTCATCTCGTGCGGCAGCTTGGCCATGCTGAAGAGCACGTAGAACATCTCGTCCACGTTGGTGTTCTTCTTGGCCGACACCTCGAAGTAGGCACAGTTCCCGTCGCCCGACACCAGCAGCTCGGCCTCGGTGGTGGGCACCTGGCGGCACAGCTCGCCATGGTCGTTCTTGTTGCCGCAGATGACCATGGGCAGCTCTGCCACTTCCTTGGTCTTGTTCTTCAGGCAGGACTTGACCTCCAGGATCTGCTTCTGGAGGCGCTTGACCTCGTCGAAGGATTCCCGATTATCCAGACTGAACACCAGGATGAAAACGTCGCCTGTGGGGAGAGGAACCCCAGGCGGTGAGTTCACAGGCGCCTCCTGACCGCGCCACACCCCCTCGCCCCTCCCCGCTCCCTGACTTGACCT
This sequence comes from Neophocaena asiaeorientalis asiaeorientalis, assembly GCF_003031525.2. Classification (NCBI taxonomy): domain Eukaryota; kingdom Metazoa; phylum Chordata; class Mammalia; order Artiodactyla; family Phocoenidae; genus Neophocaena; species Neophocaena asiaeorientalis. Next base: position 1,830,130 of record NW_020173111.1, on the reverse strand, counting down.
TCACAGTGACTCTGGCGGGGAACTGCTATTATTCCCCCCATTTTCCAGAGCAGAAGACTGAGGCCCAGAAGGTTAAATCCCTTGTCACAGAGCTAATACGTGGCACAGCCTGGTTCAAACACAATGAATCAGCCCTACATTTCCCGGCAGGGCTGGAGACAGGGTGAGTGATTTGTGAGCTCGTGTAGACTGTGTTAGAATAATAAGAAATACAGGGGCTTCCCTGGTGGCGCAGTGGTTGAGAGTCCGCCTGCCGATGCAGGGGACACGGGTTCGTGCCCCGGTCCTGGAAGATCCCCCATGCCGCGGAGTGGCTGGGCCCGTGAGCCATGGCCGCTGAGCCTGCGCGTCCAGAGCCTGTGCTCCGCAACGGGAAAGGCCACAGCAGTGAGAGGCCCGCGTACCGCAAAAAAAAAAGAAAAGAAATACAGTTTCCACAAGCGCAGGGGTCTTGCTGTTCAGCGCACATCCCCAGGGCCTGGAATAGCCCCCGATGCATAGTTGGAATGCAGAGTGTTGGCATCAGGCAGGCCTAGGTTTACCTCTTGCCCCCTCCATTCACTGGCCACACGGCCTTCAGCGGGTCATACCACCTCTCTAAACCTCAGTTTCCCCATCTGTCCCATGCAGGATGCTTTTGAAGGTTTGATGAGATAATGGATGGAGAGTGACATGTGCTCAGTGATCTCGGATCTCAAAAGGATAATGAGAACAGGCACCTGCGAGAGTCGCATGGGTTCCCCCTTGACTCCTCACGGAACATCTGTGAGGGAGATTTCATTACTTTCATGTGATAGGTGAGCCAACTGGGGCTCAGAAAGGGTGAGCAACCAGCCCAAGATCACACAGCTCAGGTGTGGCCAGGCCGAGATGTGGACCCGATTCTGTCCTCACCTGGCTGGTCCTGGCGCACACAGGTGTCCTCTGATTCTTGAATAAATCATGGATGAACAAGTGAACACTAGCCTCCCAGGCCCACGCTACCCCTGCTTCAACTCGCTGCATCCCTCAGCGCAGGTCTTTGAAACAGGGATGATGGGGAGGTGGCAGGGGAGGCGGGGAGGCTGAGAGAGGGCTGGTGCCTCCACCCCAATTTCCACATCTCACTACAGTGATCACAGTCTCACACTCAAAGTACCTTTTGCACTTTGACTTAAACTCTTGAGAACCTGTGGGGAGATGTTAAGAGCCCTGTTTTATAAGAAACCGGGGCTCAAAGGTGCCTGAGACTGGCCCAAGTTCTCGAGAGGAGAATCAAGTGATACCAGCTTCTGGGAGTACTGCTGCCTCCTTCCTCTGGACCCCCGGAGCACGCCATCTGTCCCCCTCAGAAGAGCACGCGCCACGTTCAGGACCACGTTCCAGCCAATGAGCTCTCTGGAGCAGAGGGAGATGTCGTCACGGCGCACAGTGGGTGTTCATAAAGCTGGTTGTGTGGACGGGGTGGGACGGGATGGAGGACGGGGTGGGCAGTTTAGAAAGACACTTGCAAGGCAGCGCTGGCTTGGCAACCGTTTCTGCTTAGGCTGCCAAACCCATCCCGTTAAGGCTAATCCCGGGCCCCTGAGGGCTCTGCAGCCTTGACATATCCAGGTGAAAGGCTGTGATGCCAAGCTTCAGGGACGCCTGGCTGGCAGCTGGAAGGAGAGCTGGCGGCAGAATTAATGGCTTTCAGGGGCTTCCCTGGTGGCACAGTGGTTGAGAGTCTGCCTGCCAATACAGGGGACACGGGTTCGAGCCCTGGTCTGGGAGGATCCCACATGCCACGGAGCAACTGGGCCTGTGAGCCACAACTACTGAGCCTGCGCGTCTGGAGCCTGTGCTCTGCAACAAGAGAGGCCGCCATAGTGAGAGGCCCGTGCACCGCAATGAGGAGTGGCCCCTGCTCGCTGCAACTGGAGAAAACCCTCGCACAGAAACGAAGACCCAACACAGTCCAAAATAAATAAATTTTAAAAAAAAAAGAATCCTTCCTTTAAAAAAAAAAGAATTAATGGCTTTCAGAATTTGCTGTGTACCAGCACTAGGTTGGAAAATGAGGCACAGACTGGTGAGTGAAAAAAGCAGGCAGCAGGCAGATGTGCTTGGAATGATATGTGCACGTAAAAATGAGACGAAAATACTCTCCGTTATGGGGACACAAATGTGAATGTCAAAGTGTTCATGGGGGGCCTGGAAGACTGATGGGGTGGCTACCTTGGGGGAGGGGGCAGAAGCCTGCGGTTGGGGGCATGGGGCAAGGGGGCTTTTTAGCCTTATCTGTATGTTTAAAGGAGGGTGCATTTGTGTGTTATTTGTGTAATTAAAAATTAACTTTGGAAATACGCATGTGGTCCCTCTCCACATCTACTCTCTCCCTCCGTTAGCCTTATTTCTGTTGGTGGGCACCCAGTCCCCTCCCCATGGCCAGGAGAGCAGACATCCTTGCAATCTCCATCCAGTCCTGGAAATGCCCCCCCGCGCAATTTCCTGCAGTTCTCGCAGCCACCCTGGGAGGAAGCAGGTTATGTCCATTGTGCAGCTGGGAAGACTGAGATCCAGACTTATGGTCACACATCTAAGCCGTCAAGTGGTAGAGCCAGGACTGGAACCAGGTCAGCCCAGGCTCCTTCTGCCCACACACTCCCTCTCCAAAATGTGGGGTGGGACAGTCTGAGTGTGATCTGGGTCAGATGGTCAGTGAGGACAGCTGGAAGAGGAAGCTGTCTATCCAGGGCACTCAGGGAGGAGTCTTGACCGGGCCGTGGGGAGAGGGGTGGGCATGGCTAGGGTTTCTTGGTGTAGAAGTATCTCGATTTGCGGGGCTGTTTTAGTGATGGCTGGGGGGTTACTTGCTCATTCCTTCCCTTCATCGCCGCCCAGCAGTGGCAGGTGCAGGGTTTAGGAAATGGGCCTGCATAGCCCATTGCAGGCATACTGCAAATGTAGGTTTAAGACCCATAATTCTTGAGCACTTACCTTCCAATCACCAAGCACTTTTCCTATATTAACTCATTTAAATTCTCACAAAGACCTTTGGAATGGGTGCTAATGTGATGCCAACTTACAGATGAGAAAACTGAGGCACAAAGAGATAAAGTCACTCGCTCAGAGGGACAAAACCAGGAAGCAGTGGAACCAGGATTCGGACCCAGGCAGACCAGTTTCTGGACCTGTCTTCTTAGCTACCACACAAAACTGCTTGAGTGATGAAAATCATGGCCCAGTCTCACATCTCTACCTGGCCCCTTAGTCCCCCACAATCTCCTCCCTCCCCACCACTCCCAGCCGGGCCAAGAGGCTACAGGATAGCCCAGTGGTAAAGCATGAGAGCCAGACTGTCATTTACCAGCTGTGCTATCTATCACCTGGAGTAACTCAACCTCTCTGGGCCTCAGTTTCTCCACTTGCAAAATGGAGGCAAATACCTGTCTCCTAGGTTAGTTGTGAGGATTAAATAAATACATGCCAAGCTCTAGAAACAGGCCCAGGCACACAGCTCTTGTTAAGTGTTAGCTATTGCCATGGCCGTTACTGTGATTATTACCGAGTTCCCAGCATCCGCGCAGGTCCCCACCAGCCCCTCTGGCTGATCACTGCCTGGGTCCAGCCCCTGCCTCTCTGAGAGGTGGAAAAGCCCTGCAGTGTTAATAGATCAGAGCCCGACAGACTGACCCCGGGCCCTGGAGCTCTGCTGGGTCACCCCCACAGAAGGAAGGCAGCAGCCCCTCTGTTCCCTGGGGAGGTAAAGCCCCAGTGCAGAGTCTATCAGTTCCTGATCTGGAAGGCAGCGCCAGCAGCCATGAGCAATCGATCCAGAGTCAGACAGAATGGAACTGGGGACCTGGCTCCACCTTTTGCTCGGGACGCAGCAACACCTCTCTGACCCCCACAGTGCTAAGGGAGCTCGTCGTGAGCTTCATCTCAGATAGGCAAGTGCCTTGCAAACTGTAAAGTACCTAGCACACACGCTCACATACTCGAGCACCTGTGCCCACCCCTGGCACCCACCTGTGAGGATGGAGAGCCTACGCATGGCAGGGAAGGGGTGGTTGCCAGACGTGTCCAGGATGTCCAGCTGGTACATGTCGCCGCGAATGTTGTAGACCTTCCGGTGGAAGTCCTCGATGGTGGGCGTGTACTGGTCCTCGAAGCGGCCGTTGAGGAAACGAGAGACGATGGAGCTCTTGCCCACCCGCGAGGCACCCAGCACCACCATGCGGTACGAGTTCTTGGCGGGCACACTGAGTGTGCAGTTCCCGCTGGACAAGGTCTTCATCATGGCTCGGGGCTGTGGCAGAGAGCCGGGAGCCGGCATCAGGAGGCCCGAGGCCCGGCCTCGCAGCCCTTCCTGGAAGCCTTGGCCTCCCCTGCCGGCCACCTGTCTGGTCTCAGTTTTCTGTCTGCACAATGGGGACACTGGACTGGGGTCTTTCTAAAGGCCTTGGAGTTCTGCCTGCTCATCCGTCTCGTTTCTTTCTTTCCTCCTTCATTCATCCACCCATTCACTCACCCTTGCGTTCATTCACCCCTTATTTATTTGTTTGTTTGTGTGTTTGTGTGTTGTTTATGCAGCATGGGACTGCTGGGGGCTTGACTCCTCGCTGTACCACTGACTTGCTACTGCTCTTGGGTAAGGAGCTTAACTTCCCCGGGAGTCACTTTTCTCATCAGAACTTTCTACAGGAGCCTCTTGGGCTTGTGGGAGAGGCCGAAATGGATCCAAGCCCCAAACCCCAATTAAACATAAGTAACCTCCAGGGGCTCCATCAGGCCCACCCAAAGGCCATTCACAGTCCAGCCACCCTCGTTTCCTATCTCAGCAGCTGCCAGCATCCCCCCCGGAACCCCTAGTGAGCTTGAGCTCTGCTGGTACCTGCCTCCAGCCCTCAGCCCCTCCCCAAGAGCACCCTCTTCCCTTCAGCAGAGTCTGGCTCAAATGCCACCTCCTCTCTGAAGGCTTCTCTGCCTCCTGCCAAACCCAGCAGGAAGCCACCCACCCATCTAGAGAAGATGAGCTACAAATGGGTGCAGGCCTGCTGAAATACAGATCTCCTCTGCCTTCAGCAGGCTGCCGTACAGGGTGGTGCAGGTGGGGCGCTGCACAAGGCCCCCGGCTGGGTGGGAAAGTGGGAGGCCGTCTTAGTTGGAGTTCATCTGCTCAGAGAAGGCACCTTTTCTCAATCTGCACAAAGGGCCGTGGTGCTAACCGTGACTGGTCCGCACCCCGTGATGCCCCAGGTCAGCAGCCTGGAGCGCCTCATTCATTTACCCCCTGGCACTCTCCAACGTCATAAATGTCTACATCTGCCATGATGCTAAGAAACTTCAGGTGGAGACACCTCTTGTGTGTGAGTTTTCTGGCACACGACCTGTTCAGGGAGTTCTCCTTGCCTGACTGAGAACCGCCATGCAGTAAAGCGGCTCTCAAAAAGACCTTTATAAAAGCTCTGATGGGTAGCATTTGTCAATTTCCATGAATACTCCCACCATGGCCGATGCCAAGCTACCAAGATGATCTCAATGAATGAATTGCAAAGGGCCGCACACGATAAGCCGGCTCAGCCCACCGCTGACCCAGGCCTGGAGCCATGACAACAACCACCAGTAAGCAAGCCCTGCAGTGTGCCAAGCATTGTGCTAAGTATAGAACGATAATAACAGCTGACGTTTATTTTGCAGTTAATATACGCGGAGCGCTCCAAGTGCTGAACGTGTACTAACCTGCTTCATCCCTCAGGAACCCCAGAAGGTAGACGGTTACCCCAATTTACAGAGGAGGAAACCGAAACACAGGGAAGTTTAGTACCTTGCCCATGGTTACACAGCCAGTAACCAGCCAAGGAGGGATTCGACCCCAGGCGGTCTACCCCCTGCCACCTCACCACCTCACTGTGAAGTACGTATTCTCACCACCTCACTGTGAAGTACGTATTCCCTTCCCTGTTTCACAAATAAGGACCTGATGCTTAAAAGTCTACATGAGTGGCCCATTTAGTTAATTAGGAAGCCAGGATGGTGACTCCAAGCCTACGACCTCTACATCCCCCATGCAATTCATGCCTGAAGCCGACTTCAAATTCATCCCACAGGGTTTCAGTGCCATGTACACAGCAGGTGCTCGGTAAATGATCTGTGAATGAATGAAGCAAATGGCTCTGCCTTTGGAGCTCATTCAAAGCCTCCTTCTGGGACCTTCGCCCTCCACCCGCACCCTGTATAGCTGGCCCGGGGGCTGCACTCAGGAGGGTCTCAGTGCCCTGAGCACATCCCTGGGTGGGCAGCAGGGGAGAGAGGGCTGCAAGCCAACAGCACTGAATTTTTTCAGTCTCCTCCTGGGCTGGGAGAGCCAGGTTGCGTGCACCTTCAACGGATGCGGGCTGCTGGGGAAAGAGGTCCCACACCAGGACAGCCCCCTCCGCAAGTCCCTCTGCAGGGAGCTTGGATCTGCTGGTGGTCACCTCTGTCTACACAGAGAGGGAAGGAGGCCGGTAGCCCCCAGGGACAGTGTATCCCCTGCCCCAGCCTCTAGCCCAGAGCTCCTGGTCTAGACGTGCTAACATCGGCGACTGAAAGGGCCTGAGGAAGTCAAAGAGAGGAGGCCTGGGGTCAGGAGAGGGCAAAGAAGGAGAAAAAAAAATAAAAAATCTGTGGCTTTCCTCTCTGAGAGAAGACTGCGAGTCTTCATATGGCCCCAGCCACGTGGGGCTGTGTGAAACACCCAGACACCTGGCCGTCAGGTGACAGCACCTCCCACCCCTGCATCTTTCTTCCCTTCTCCTCCCCCAGAGGAGGTACTATGGGCAGCGCTGTAGGCACAGCTTCTCTCCTCCACCGCTGCCTGCTCCCTTCTCTCCATCCTCAGCCAGGCTGACCCTACTGTGAGGAGTTCAAAGGGCCCTTTGAGAATGTAGATTCCCCCCGGAGGCCCAGAGAGTGGTTAGTGGGGGCGACTAGCAGCACAGGTACCCAAATGCAAGTTCTGTGACTCATCCCAGGGAGGCAGAAGGGCCTGGAGCAGAGATGGCGGGGCCACGCTGGGAGAATGGTCAGCACAGCTGGGCAGGCCTCCATCATGCTGGGTGCTTTGCGTGCCTTATTTCAATGATTACACAACACTCCCATGGAGAGGGGACCACCATCAACCCACTGGACCAATGCGGACACTGGAGGTCGCAGAGGCTGAGTCACTTGCCCCAGTTCACACAGATGACTGGCCAGGCCAGAATTAGAATCAGGCTGTTGGCTCCAAAACTGGGGCTCTTACCTCTAAAAAAACCCACCGCCCGGACAAAATCAATCTTTTTCAAAACAAAGTCTGACTCACTGAAGCCTCAGCTGGGGTCAGGCGGGGGGAATGACCCCAGAAGCCTATTCTAATTCCCTCTCTCTCTTGCTGCAGACAGCTGGGGAGTCCTGCCCAGGACTCCCCCAAACCTTGTCCAGCCAGCTCCCAGCAAATGCATCTGTGCGTTCACCCCATTCTTCTTCCTCAAGCCCTTCTCCCAGGGCCTGCCTGGAAGATGGAGGGGTCACAGGGGCAGGAAGAGCAGTATAAGAGTCCGGCCGCACCCTCCTCCTTGTGGTATGCTGAGCCCTCCCTGCCTCCCTCCCACACACCCCAAGCCTCCTCCATTAGCACGCATCCCAGCCTCTCTGGACACACATGCATTCACTGGCCTCCATGCCCACACTGAGGGGAGTCCTGGGGGCTTTGCAAAGCCAATCTCACCATCCTTGACACAGCTCAGGGTGGTAGAAAGCAGAGCTGGTAGACCAGCTCTGCCTCTCACCAGCCCAGCCACCCTGGGCGAATGACTGGGCCTAGCGGGGCTGGTCATCTCTCAAATGGTAGAAACAAACCTACAGTGGCCCTCAGAGCTCAGTGAGAAGCCAAGAGGCCCACACAGCTCCTAGCACCCAGCAAGCAGTTTCCTTTCTTTGTGGCACTTCCTCTTGGCAGTCAAGGGGCTGCCTGGAGCAGTCAGGTGGGGAGCGACTGGAGGCAGATGCCTTGGGGGACCCCATCTTGTCTCTCTGATGCCAGGGGAAGCCTGAATACGGGCTTCTGCGCTGGCTGCCCCTTCCCAGCCCGGCCTCCCACCTCCCATGAGGTCCTGGACAACACCCTTCATCATCCTCCCAGGGCCAGGGGCAAGGGGAGGAGAGAGCACCCCTCAGAGGTACCTGGGAGCCTTCTGGCCAGCTGATCACAGGAAACCCTTCTTGGGAAGCGGATCGCCCAGGAAACTCACTCCTTGCACCAACTCCCCCCAAAGCTCATGGAACTCTGAACAGGGAAGGCGTTCCTTAATCTTCCCTCCTCAGAGGAGGTCCTCACCAAGGCCACCACCAACTGGCCCCATCCCAGCCCCACCCTCAGCCAGGTTTGCAGGCTGCAGCTGGCTTAGGAAGGGGAGGGGCTGTGTTTGGGGTAGGGAAGTGCCTCTTCCTCTCTGAGCCTCTGTTTCCTTATATTCAAACCGGCTGTTACTCCAGATCTCTTAAATGGAAGGCTTCTAGCACCAAATCTGGCACATAGGAGAAACGCAGGAAGTCTTTCTTTCCTGCAATAAGCACCCAGCCTGACACATAGTAGGTGCTCAACTAATTTCATTTTCTCTAGATAAGTGAAGTTGCCGTATGATCATAATAGGCGCTCAATCATTTTAACTTTCCCTAGACCTGTAAAGGTTCACCTAGCCTTCCGCTGACAAGCTTCAAACCTTTCTTCCCGGCTTCCCCGCTTCCCCAGTTCTGTTGGGGTGTCTCCCTCCTACCTGGGAATGGCGGGCCGGGCCTCTGGCGCGGCTCGGAGGGATGCCTGCAAGCGCCTGGAGGTGCGGGGAACCGCCTTGCTCTCCGGCCGCCGAGCCTTCCAGAGTCTTTGGCGGCTCCCGGGTCACTCCGCCGGGCTCCTCCTCTGCGCGGCTCGGGGCGCCGGGCTGGGCGCGGCCGGGCGAGGGGACACGGGGATCCGGTGCCCCATGAGTGGGTTCCGAGGGTTCGGCGGGGCCCGGGCGCTGGGCGGGCTCCGGCTCGTTTCCGCCGGCCCTGCCCTGCCCGGCCCCGGGGGACTCCTGCTGAGCCAGGTGCCCGGAGGCGTGGGGACGTCCGACCCCGGGGTCCCTGCCTGGGGCTCCGGGTTTGGCGGAGAGGGCAAAAGGAGCAACTCCGGGTCCTTAGAGACTCCTGGAGGGTCCTTTGGAGGTGACTGTAGGTGCGTGCGTATGTGCGTGTCCCGGGTGGCAGAACCTATCCGACCGCCTATGCCACCTGCACCGCCCGCCCCAAAGGGGATCGCTCGGGTAGGGGGGTGCCTGCCCGGCTCGGCCGCGGCCTCCTCCTCTGCCCGCAGCTGTGCAGCTCCCCCGGCGCCGAGGGACGGCTCCTTTCTCCCTGCAAGGCGACGCCAGCAGCTGAAGGAGGAGCTGGGCGCTCGGCTCCGCGCGCGTGTGGGAGGGGGCCTTAAACGCCGCCCTAAGGTTTCGCAGCTCCAAGTTAGCCTTACACAGGCTCCTCCTACCACTTCACCCCCTCTGGCCCCCAGAGGAGGTGAACTTTCTGCGGGGCCCTGGCTCTTCCCTCGTTCCCTCTCCTGGAGGCGAACGCCCCTCTTCCTCCCGCAGGGCAAGGTCAGTGGTCCCTCCGAAAAGTGATCGGAGACCAGGCTCCTGACGGCGGTCCCAGCGGCAGAAGCCCAGCTCAGGCCTGGGAGCCTTCCGCCGCCCCTGCGAGCGGTTCTCCGTGGACCCGTCGCGCGGCTCGCACTCGCCCCCTCCGCAGCCTGCAAGCAGCCTGTCCCGCCACCCGGCG
>NW_020173111.1:1781752-1820250 GCF_003031525.2 Neophocaena asiaeorientalis asiaeorientalis | reverse complement strand
CCCCCCCCGGCCCCCGCCTCTGCCTCCCCTAGCCCGCTCACCCGCCTTCGCCCAGCGCCCCGCCCCCGGTACTGCGCTCGGCCAATGACGACGGGCCCCGCTGCCTGGCCCCGCCCCATAGCCCCGCCCGCGGCCGCCTTGGCACCTCAGTCTGCAGCTCCGCGTGCCCGGGCTCGTGGGGCCAGGGCTCTGGTGGGGGCGGCCGGGGGCGCGGAGAGCGCGCGGGGAGCGGAAGGCGGCGTGGGCCTCGGAGGCTGACGTCTGTGCACGCACTCACACGCGCACCGCGCCGGCCGCAGGTGACCCGCGAGGGAACCTGGCCCCTCTCGCCTGGTCTGGCTGCAGCCCGCTCGCAAGGCTCCCGCGCCCTCCTCCTTCGCCGAAATCCCCAGGGGCCCTCCCGGGCACCCATTCTGCCCGCCCGAGCCTCTGCCTCCCTCCCGAGGTCTCCGGGCCTGCAGGACCCCGCGGGATGACACATGGGCCGCGCACGTGCGGTCAGGAGGGGCCGCGGAGTCACCTTGGCCTAAGCGCTCCTGAGTGGAGGTCTGTGCGACATGCAGGTCTGAGGGAGCACTGTAGAGAGAGCCCTGCTGGGGGCGTCCTGGGTGCCCTTGGGCAGCGCCTCTCTCCCTTCCCTTCTCCCCACCTCGAACCAGGGCAGACATCAGTCATTATTACTTAGTATTTTCCAAGACCCACTCCTCCCCTCTGCCCCAAACACGTTTTTTGAAGAATTGTTATATCACTACTTTAAATGGGAAACCAGTATCACTTGCCATAAATAGAAGGTAAGCGCAAAAATAAGCACAAGGGAAACAAACCAAGGTTATTAAATTCTAGCAGGAAATTGGCCTGCCAAGGCTTGAGATGTGCCCTCAGTGAAAAAGGGAGGTCGGCCAGCTTTAGAGAGGTGTTACAGACCTTTTAGCTCCCAACAGAGACTTTCTCCTTCAGTGTTACCAGGAGGCTGAAAAGAGAATGTTCTCACTGTGTGATGTGGTACAGGGACACTGAAGGGATGCAATTCTCTGTCTGTTCATCATTTGGATAAGCCAGGGAACTGTCCCTCACTTCCAGAACGCTGAACATGGGGGATGTCTGCCAATCTGCCCCCAGACCTATTCTCCCATCTCATGATAGTCAATGGGATCTGGGGGGGCACCAAGCTGAGGCTCCAGCTCCGTTGGGTGAGAGATTGGTGTTCAGTCTGCCTCTGTGTCCGCTCAAATCTCTGGCCTTGGGCCAGTCATGGAAATTCCCTGGGCCTTGGTTATGTCCTCTATAAAATGGGTGTGCTGTGCTAGGTCCACAGAGTGACAGAAGCGCTAAGATGGTCTTGGACTTCGATTATAGAAAATGGCTTGGTCTGCTTGTCCCTGCGTGGTCTTAAGAAGTTAATCAGAGAAGGTGGGGCAGATGGAGGTGGAAGGACTAGGTAGAGGACCCAGTGCTTATACTTCTTGACTGTGATTAGTCCCCTAACCGGAGGACGTGGAATATCTAGGCCTCAGACAGGCTTAAGGGAAGTGCCCAAGGTCAGCCAGCCGGCAAGTGGCAGGATCCCAGCCCAGTGATCTTTCCTCGTCCAGACTTTGCTTCTAGGAACTGGCTTCAGCCCAGGAGCATTTGTGCTCGGCTTGGTGCACAGAGACTGTGAGCCTTGAGAGGGCTGTGAACTTGGCAGCAGGAGGCAGGCAGGGTGGTATGCTTCACCTGGAAAGCTGGGGTCAGTAGCACTTGGGCCCCTGGGCCGGTTCCTCCACACCCACCCCGGAAACATGGCAGGCGGCCAGCTCTGAGCTGGCTCAGGAACCCATTACCGGCTGCTTCCGCTGAGTTCTCTGTCCTGAGTGGGTCATGCTCCACTGACCGTGCCCCCATCTTGAGGGGAGCTGTATATGGAGACCCACCTGCCCCTGCCCCCCAGTGCAGAGTGGCTCAGTCAGTAAGCGGGTGCACAGAAGGAAATGATGCGCAAAGAAGCTTCACATGGCAATAGTACACCTCCCGCGTGTGCTCACTTTCCTAGTCTTCCCTGCCCTGCCCCCCCATTTGTTTTACCATTGCACATGGACCATTTGTTGTAGCCATCTTCTTCCTTACTGGGCTCTCTGTTACCAGCACCCCCCCCCACAACCCATGACCACTTTCATCTTTCTCTAAAAATGCCATCCCTTGCTCAAGAATTTTCAATGGCTCCCCATTGCTTAAGACATAAAACCTAAACTCCTTAGCCCAGCACACAAGGCCTCCAGCCAGGATCTGATTCCCACCATGCCTCACCATTAGCCTGCATTTCAGCCAATCAAACCACTTCTGGGTCCCTAGAGAAGCTGGGATTTCCCTCCTCTGGTCCTTTGTATATGCTGATCCCTCTATCTGGGAAACCTTTTCCTCTATCTACCCTTTGAACTTCTACACATCCTTGAAAGCACGTCCACACCTCTCCCCACAAAGCCTCCTCGCCTTTCTAATCGTGTGGATCTCATCCTCGTCTGGGCTCCCGTGGCAACAAAAGCTGGCTCTTGCACTGTGGGTAACTGACCAGCCCCTTAAGCCTCAGTCTCTTCATCTGTAAAGTGGGTGTTATACTAGTAGCTACCTCATGGGTTGTTGGGAGGATTATAAAACCCATAAAGGGTCTCCCACTGGGGGGCCTTGCATACAGTGGCCTTCGCCATTGTTACTTCGTCTATGGCCTGTGATACATCCCGTCTCACGTTTTGGACATGTGCCTCATCATCCCCACTTACATGTGAGCTCCTCAGAGAGGGGACGGAGCCTGATTCATCTTTGAATTCCCACATCATTAAGGACAGCATCTTGCACATTGAGTTTTGTTTTTTTTTTATAAATTCGTTTCATTTATTTATTTGGCTGCGTTGGATCTTCGTTTCTGTGCGAGGGCTTTCTCTGGTTGCGGCGAGCAGGGGCCACTCTTCATCGCAGTGCACGGGCCTCTCACTGTCGCGGCCTCTCCTGTTGCGGAGCGCAGGCTCCAGATGCGCAGGCTCAGTAGTTGTGGCTCACGGGCCCAGTTGCTCCGCGGCATGTGGGATCCTCCCAGACCAGGGCTCGAACCCGTGTCCCCTGCATTGGCAGGCAGATTCTCAACCACTGCGCCACCAGGGAAGCCCCACATTGAGTTTTTAATAGATGCTTATTGAATTGTGCTCAGCTGAACAGCCTCAGAGCAGAAGAATGCACAAGCTCTCCTTGGAGACAGGAGGAAGGGAAGGGCAGACACGGGGAGGCAGTTCTGTTTAGTCCTGACAGCACCACTTACAGGAAGGGAAACTGAGGCTCAGGGAGGCTGTTCAAAGCCAGGCAGCTAATGAGGGGCTGAGTTGGGATCTCAGAGACCTTTCTCCAAAGGGAAATCAGGCATTTACCCAATCAGTGTGCTGTCACATCTCTGGCCACTTTTCTGGAGCAGTGTTCTCTATCCCTGGTAGTCACCCGGGGGAGCTTTTAAATAATAACAAAGCCCAGGCTCCCACTCAGGGATGCTGATTTAATTGCTCTGGGGTTGGGCCTGATATCCACACTGCTTAAAGCTCCCCCAAGTGATTCTAATGTGCAGCCAGAGTTGCTAGAGCAGTGGTTTGTCAAAGTGTGGCCCCTGGACCGGCAGCATCACAGCATCTAGGACTTGTGAGAAATACAGACCCCACCCCAGACCCTCTGAGTCTGAAGCTCTAGGGAGGGTTTTAACCAGCCCTTTCAGTAATTCCAATGCCAAAGTTTGAGAACCACTGACCAGAAGATCAGAGTTGGCAAAACCTTATATGTCATGCGGCTCAGCCTTCTTATTTTGCAAAGAGATGGTTTGTGGCTTCACCAAGTTCAACACATGTTAATGACAGGCTAGATCCAGAGCCCAGCAACTGACTCCTAGCACAGGGCTCTTTCTTGCTTGAATGTACCATCCAGGGCCACGCAGCCCCTAATTGGGTCTCCGGTCCCAGCAGGTCCGGGCATCAGAATCAGCCTTGAGCCTTCGGCAGAGGACAGTGGGTCACCAGCTGCATGAGGCTGGCTGGATCAGGGGCACAGGGTCGGGTGATAGCCAGTGCAGAGAACAGCTAGCTGGAGTAAACTGGCACCACACCAGGACCCTTCCAAACACCCCTGGAGGTGGAGGGATAAGGACATAGCGGGTGCTCCCCGGGCCAAAGGTCTACAGGAGCACAGTTGAAGCAGCCACACCCTGTGCCCTTCCCCTCATCTGATCACTTCTGCCTCCTTCTGAGCTGAGATGTTACTTGTCACATAGTAGGTGCCCAGTAAAAGTTCAATAAATGAATGACTGAATGAATAGTGGTCAGTTTTCTCTTCTTTGCAGCAGGAATATTGGGTCAGATCCTCTCTGAAGCCGCATCTGATTCCACATTTCTAAGCTGAATGAATCCCACTACAAGGTGACTCAGGTGCCTTCTAGCATACGCAGTTTTTATGAGAATTAGAAAAAGGCACCTCCCCTAGGCAGAGGCAGCTCCTCTCTGAGGCTTACGCTTTGGAAGAGAAAAGCACAAGCTGAATTTCCTTACCTGAGTGCCCTTGAGCAGTGAGCAACCTGTACAACGATACAGGGCAGCCCCTTGTGACAGTTTTGCAGGGACCAGTGATGACCAGGAGGGTGTGGTCATTATACCAGGCCGGGCCAAGCTGAGGGTGTGGCCAGAAAAGAAACAACAAGAGTGAACCAGAGGCTTTAATCACAGCAAGGACCATTCATGCAGCCCCGACTCCTCGCAGGCACTGGGTTGATCCCTGTAACTACAAGAACCCATTTTAGCCAGGCCACAACCCTCTGTGGGGATGGCACTAGGATCCTCATTGGTAAATGAGGAAACTGAGGCTGGGAGGGACTCGACTGGCTTAAAGACACCTGGGAAAGGAAGTAACAGATCTTGCACTGGCACTAAGTCTGCTTCATGGCAGTGGCTGCCTGTGGGTGGGATTTGCCCTCAACCGCAGCAGCAGCAGTAAACACAGCTGCTTGCGTGTGTGAAAATGATCATGGCCACGACCTCCACGCATGCTCCCAGTGAAGTAAGCAGGGAAGGGTTTTTGTTCCCGTTTTACAGCTGACAGAACCGAAGCTCAGAGATGTGCAGTGACTTGCCCAAACTCATTTGACTAGTAAGAGGCAGAGCCTGGATTGTAAAATATCTAGGTCTTTGAATAACTAGTCCTTTGATCTTTTTATGGTATCCTATTGCCTTCTTTTTTTTTTTTTTTTTTTTTTTTTGCGGTACGCGGGCCTCTCTCTGCTGTGGCCTCTCCCCTTGCGGAGCACAGGCTCCGGACGCGCAGGCTCAGCGGCCATGGCTCACGGGCCCAGCCGCTCCGCGGCATGTGGGATCTTCTCGGACCAGGGCACGAACCCGTGTCCCCTGCAACGGCAGGCGGACTCTCAACCACTGCGCCACCAGGGAAGCCCTCCTATTGCCTTCTTAAGGCTTAGCCTAAACATGCTATAACAAGCCCTCTCATCTATCCGCCCATCCACCCAACATCATCATCTCTGTCATCATACCTATCATCATCATCGTCATCACCTCCCAAGCTCATGGAACTTCTGCTTCTCTCCAGATGTTTGTTGGGCCCCTTGGCCTTGACTTGGTGTGATCCAGATGGAGGCGGAAGGGCAGCCCAACTTCCCTTAGCCTTGTCCTTTGGCCGGGACTCCACAGATGTCTTCTCCATCCTCTATCACATCTGATCATCCCACAGCCCCAGGAAACATGCAGAACAAAACATGACACGGAAGAGAAACTGAGGCAGAAGAGGTTAAATGGCAATGGAAGAACAATAGGCCTTCCAACCTAACAGTTATCAACCGCTTCCCTTACACCAGGCTCAAGCTGGGGAGACAGGCCCTGTCCTAATCACGCTACACAATTAACTCCTTTAACTTCCTCAACAACCCTTGTTGTCCCCATTTTCTGGACAAGGAGACTGAGGCTCCGAGAGGTGAAGTAACTGGGCCAAGGTCATTCAGCTCTAATTGGTGCAGCTGGGACCCTGAGACTGTCTGGGACTCCGAAGCCAGTGCTCTCTCTGCCATAGGAAGTTCCCCCCAGTGCGGCATTCTGACTGCTCCTCTGTGGTAACGCATCCTGATTCTGACCTGGAATCTGCCCTGGGCCCCGTTAACCGGGGGGTGCCAAGGACCCTGGGAGTTAGCATGGCCCTCTGGATTCAGACAGCCAGCTGAGCCGCTGGCCTAGGACCTCTTGTCTACAGAGAAGTGCCTGTAAACCCTCAATCCAAGAGAGGTTGAGGGAGACCAGACACAGAGACTCAGCCAAACACGATGCAACTTTGCAGCCTGGCCCCAGGTTCCCCCTCCGTCTCTGGCATTACTCCCTGGGAGTGATGAGGCGGAGAAGTGCCTTCGCTCTTGCTTCTTCCACCAGCACACTTTCCATCACCATTGTCCACCTTTCATTCACCCTTATGAGCCAGGTGTTGTAGAAAGGGCACAAGCTTGGCCACCAAACAATCTTGGATTCAAATCCTGGCCCCGCCTCTCACCTTATCTTGGCCTTGGATGAACTAGTTCTCTGCTTGATGGCAACTGCCTCGGTTGCTTCATCTGTCGAATGGGCTGTTGTGAGAACTCACTCATACCATCATTCAGTCATTCAACAAACACTCAGAGAACACTGGTCTGGGAGCCTACAGTCTAGCAGAGAAGGGAGAGAGCCTGTGATTTGAGGATTGCGTTGGAGTTGACCAGAGAAAGAGTGTTTCAAGCAGAGGGAACAGGACACACAAAGGAAGAGAAAGAGTGGCCCACTGGAGTAACAGAAACACACCCAGATTGGCAGGAAAGGGAAAATAGCACAAGATGAGGCTCAGGAGAAAAGCAGGGGCCAGACATGCCGAGCGGCACTTGGCACACAGTAGGCACTCGATCAATGTGAGTTGCCTTCCCCTGAGCCCAGAGCTGAGCCCCAAGCCCCAGGTGCAGGTGGATCCTCGCGGAGAGCGGGGAGTCTATTTCCTCTCCTGGTTGGTACTCAGCACTTCTGCTAATGCCAAGTAATACAGTGGGCTCATTACCTCTGAGTGCTGAGCTGGGAGGCAGCGGGTAGAGGTTTGCCAACTACCTCGGATATGCCAGAAATAGAACCCAGTGTTCCGGGATGCTAATGACCGTGGCCTTGGTGTATTTCTCTTTCCTTTAGTGATCTCCAGCCGATGGGTTGTTTGAAGAAGAGGAAAGCAGGGTAGTGGAAGACAGGCCAAGTCAGCTGTGCAGAACCCCAGCTCCAGGCCCATGCAGTTGGAAGGTGAGTCTCGCTCTACGCACCAAATGTGCTTCTCTAAAGCCGTGCAGAATCCAGATTTGTGTAATTCACATCTTATTTTCCATCTGGGTTCCACGATCCCTATGAACTCCTCGCAGAAGTTTGTCTATAAATATGGCCACTCACAATTCTTCCCACGGAGAGGTGGAGTTTATTACCTTCCCACTGGAGTCTGAGGCACTGTGGACTTGCTTTGACCAATAGAATGTGGCAGAAGTGACACCGTGCCACTTCCAGGCTGGGACCCAAGAGGGCAGGAAGCTTCTGCTTTCACTCTCTCAGAATCCAGCCACCACGTAGTAAGGAAACCTAGGCTGTCATAGGGGAAGGAGAGACCAGGTGGTGAGAAAGGCCATGTGGAGGATGAGAGGCCATGTGACATGCCCTTCTAGAACCTTCCAGCCACAAGCTGAATGCAGCTGCATGTGTGTCCAGTCTATTTCCACTCTTGGTCAGTACCCAGTACTCCTCTTGTCTAGTCCATGTGAAATAGGAGCCCTTCCGGCCTACCAGAGAAGCATAAGAAATCATAAAACCGTTGTTATTTTAAGCCCCAAATTTTGGGATGGTCTGTTATATAACAAAAGACAACAGAAATGGATCCATTTGCTTTTTGTCTTCTAACCCTCAGTTCTGACCACAGTATCTGCCAGGATGTACAGGCACATCAAATACCAGAAAGAAAACTGACTTATTCTGAGCCAACCATGAACATCCAGTGAATCCTTATTTTTCCCACCGAGTCACTTTGTTTCATATCAAGGATGCCTCGGAAGAGCGCCTGTGTGTCCCTTCTGCCTCTCAGTTCCTTTTCCCTACTCACCCCGCCCCAGCAAGTCCTGTGATCTTTTTTAACCCCACCCTCCCCTGGGATCCTGGCTCAATTTCGGAGAAAATATACAAGGCCTATGAGTTTCTGGCTGTCTTCTAGAATATTCTTAGCATTGTGTTCTAAGCAGAGGCTTTATGTCTTACGGACTTTTCAGAGGCTACAAGGCATGTGAACCCTTCTCTTGCTAACATCAGTCACCTTCCATGACATGATGAGTATGCAGGTGTGCTTGAAGAGAATTTCTCCTTGCTCTCTTATAGGGGAGGAGGTGGGAGAACACCCTGCCCGGCCACAGGAAGAATGAGGGACAACCCGGGAAACTGGAGGGTCCTGTGCCCTTCTCCCAGGAACTGCACGCTCCTGCAATCCGGAATGTGATCACTTCTCAGACATGCCATCAACTGGGGCCGAGGCCTGGCGCTCAGAGATGGGTCTGCTGCTAGCCACCAGGAGAAGCTTCAATTACAAAGTGTTTCCCTGCCCAGTTCATACTCACACCCCAGCCTGGGGGTCCCTGCTTTGTAGAATGTTTTACTGGATGAATAGATGAGTGAATGGACTTCATGAGACAATGGTGGGATGGTTGAATAAATGAATGAAAAGGTAAAGGAATGAGTGGAGATCCAATGACTGCCACCATAGTCAATTTACCTGCGAGGCCAATAGGTTCTATCCCATTCCACAGCCTAGATCCAGACACATTACAGCTACAACTTCTGCCTCTTTGATAGGCCATGGAGCCATCTTACTCTGTGTGGAAAAGCAAGTCTCCTAGACATTTTATCCTACTTTTCCCTCTTTCCATCCAAGGCTGTATCATTAAGATTAGGATTATTTAACTATAAACTATAGAAAATCCAAAATAAAAGAGAATTAAACCAGAGAGTTTATTTCTTGCTCAGGCAAATGAATTCTGGAGGTGAGGGGGCTGTTCTCCAGAGCCAGAGATCCAGGCTGCTTCCAGCTTTCTACTCCACCATCCCTGGGATATGACCTCATCCTCAAGGTCCAAAATGGTGACTCAAGGCTAGCCATCACTTCACAATCTCATAAGCAGAGGAAGGGGTGAAGAAGGGCATACCCCCTTTTCTCTAAGGATATTTTCTGAAAACTGGCCAGAACTGAGTCATATGGCTACACCAGGCTTGCAAGGGAGGCTGGGAAGGGTGACCTTTACCCTGAATGACCTTGTGTCCCCCGCTGAATTTGGGATTCTGTTATTAAGGAAAAAAGAGAGAACTGACATTGGAGAGTCATCCAGTAGGCTCTGCCACAATGACTAAGAGAACCATTACTTGGGAGCCTACACTGGCCCACCATTCCGTCCTGGGGACCCACTTTTTTTTTTTTTTCCTCGTTACGCAGGCCTCTCACTGTTGTGGCCTCTCGCATTGTGGAGCACAGGCTCCAGACGCGCAGGCCCAGCGGCCATGGCTCACGGGCCCAGCCACTCCACGGCATGTGGGATCTTCCCGGACCGGGGCACGAACCCGTGTCCCCTGCATCGGCAGGCGGACTCTCAACCACTGCACCACCAGGGAAGCCCCTGGGGACCCACTTTTGTTTCTCTACTGTGAGTTCCCTAAGAGCAGGGAGACATTAATTGTGTGTGGATTCTCAATATGCAGAGCAGGGTCTGGCACGTAATAGGTGCTCATCTATTCAGTAAATACAAATATATTTAAGCCTCTACTGTGTGTCAAGACACTGGTCTACCTGCTGGGTATAGAATGGAAAACGAGACAGGCAAAACACTGCTATCAAGGAGCTGATGCTGTAGAGTGAAGAGGGGGATAATAATAGTTATAACATAGGATATAAAGTAGTAGCTATAATAAATACATGATATAATAAAAGGTCACATACTGATTAGCACTCTTCAGAAAATGGACACGGGCTGGGTGTGTGACAGGGTGATAAGAAGCTACTGTGGACAGGTGCTCAGGGAGGTGCTTTTCTGCAGAATGAGGCAAGGGGGGAAAACCAGGGGAACCTCTGTGGGAAGCACGTTCCAAGCAGAGGGAACGGCAAGTACAGATGCTCCGAGGCAGGCACGCGCACGGTGCGTCCATGGAAAAGCAAGGAAGCTCAGGAGCACGTGAAGGAGTAAGTGAAGAAGTGAAGTGAAGAATGAATGAATGGTGAGCAGTGTATGTCCTGGCAGAAGCAACCCCGGGCTGCACACCGGAAGGTGTGTGTTGTCTCTGGTTAACAGCGGGACCTTGTTGATCGTCGGTTCCCTCCTCTACAAAATTGGGATGATACAAGCCCCTGCCTACTTGGTCGAGAGAATCAAATGCAAGAAGCACTTGGAATTATATAAAGCAGACTATATCTGTGGACTCCGAGTATTGCCACGATTATTACGAAGCCACAGTCAGACAACTTCCCGCTCAAAGGTGGCCAGGAGAGGGTCCTTTCTGACTCCACCCTGATGACAGGCTGTCTCGGGGGAACCCTTACAGTGGCGGCCCCCTGCCTTCCCCTGTGGCTCCCCCATTTCCCCTCTTCTATCCTCCCTCCCTCCCCCCACCTTTCTCCAACATTTGCTGGTGCCCTCTGTGGGCCAGTCCCTGTGCAAGAAGCCCCTGGCCTCTGAATTCCCAAGTCCATTGTGAAAACAGACTGCCAAACAGGTTGGGACACTAGAGCTTTCATGGAGGTCTGCGCAAGTTGCCTGGGAGCATGTAAATCTGCCTGAAGGAGTAAGACCTGAGGCTGGGCTAAGGCAGGGGGCCACTGGGCTACGAATCGGGCCTGATTCTAGTTCTAGTTCAGTCCCCAACTCGCTGTGTGACCTTGGACATCCTCCCTCCCCCACCATTCTGGGCCTTAGCTTCTGCTGTAAAAAGAGATGGTGATTGTATACCCTGGCAATCTCCCACATGGTGCTTTTGCCAACTGAGGGGCCCAGCTGTGCTTGCCTTGAAGGGTGTAGACAAGAAAAGAGAAACCTCGGTGCAGCTCGTCAGGAGAATGGCCCAGCCTCCCACTCCGCGCAGCCAGGCAGTGGGCTCACTCCCTGTTCAGGCAGAGGTGGCGATGGCTTAGAGAGAATCTAAAAGCCCAATGGTGACTTGGAGTGATGGCCGTTGAGGCCTCTTGCCACAGATTCTGGGAGCCTAGGGACAGTTCTAAGGGCAACAGAAGGTCAGACACAGGAAGACGTCTGCTTTGGAAGCCGTGATGCCAGGACGTCTGGGGAGGACAGGCTTGTGCAGCAAAGCTGGGTTGTCTGCGGAGGTTGCGACAGGCGGTGGGGTTGAATGGGTGAACTGCTTGAGGTTCTGGATGGGAGAGCTTCAAGCAGTCTAACTGTCAGACAACCTGACGCTGGCCAAGTCACTGAGCTTCCCCAAGCCTCGGTTTCCCCACCTGTAAAGTGAGGATGCTGAGAGAATTCAAGAGAGTACCTCAAGGCTAGTTCAGTGCTCAGCACACAGCAGGCCCTCCGTCATCGGCGGTTTCTGGTCCTGTTGTGTCACCAGAAGGAGGCTCACCCTCCTCCCCACTCGTGACCGTGGAATCCTGACCTCACCGCCCAAGCCCAGGGAAGCCACCTGCTTGCTGTAATCTTGAAACCGGTCCCAGACCTGGTTTCTCTCTCTCTCTTGCCTGACAAGCCCCCAGAATCACTCCTGGTTTTTTTCTTCCTCATTTTCCCCTGGGGGCTTTTTAATTTCTTCCTCTGTATCATAAACACAAAACAAGTGTTTCAACGTCTGCCTTGAAGGCAATCTGGGAAGCAGAGCAACTCTTACATAAAGACCAGATGAAGCCCACGCTCGCCAGAAGGGCCATCTGGAAGCTGGCTCTGCCACCCATTCCTCCCTCCCTCCATCCACTTGGGAACCACTGTTAGTTCATAATTAGGGACTGTAGCAGGAGCTGGAGGGAGCAGTGATGAGGGAGCCTAATGTAGGTTAATCGCCCGGTTGCCCTGGCCTTGGGTGGCCCCAACTGTAAGCCGGAGCTCGCCGCCCACCCCGGTTCCCAGTCCACTTCCCAAGTCCATGATCCTCCCACCTGGGGTCCTGGCACTGGAGGAGGAGCCCCGCCATGGCAGAGAAGCTGGAAGAGAGGAAGGCAATAGAGCCTAGTCGTTACTCTCCCGGATTCAGGGGAGAGAAAGCCTGGGTGTGGCTCTCAGCACCCGCACTCCTGGCCTGTGTAACTGGAAATACATCGCTGGGCCTCTCTGAACCTCAGTTTCCTCATCTGCAAAATGGAAATAATACTGCTACCTACTTTATAGGTTTGTTGTCACGATTCATTGAGATCATGCCTGCAAGGTGCTTAGCTTAGGATCTGTTTTTTTTTTTTTTTAAAGTTTATCTTCATTAGGGAAAGGTGGGCTGGGGAGATGCCTGGCTGTGACCAGCCTCAGCCTTCATGGCCACGTATCTCAGGAGGGTGGGACATAGTAGGGAAACAGCATTAGGTCTTGGTGTGCACGGTGAAAATTCAAACTTTGGCTAATACCAACCTTGGGTGGCTAATCTTAACACTGACCAGCTACTGAGGTTCCAGGTTACTATTAAACCATTAGTTGAATAAAAACAAAATTTTTAAACAAATTTTTTAAACAAAATGATCATTAAATTAGCAGTGTTAAAAGCTGCTAGGATGGCCTGGAGAAGCACACGTCATGCCTCTAAGGGCAGATGACGAGACACCTTTGTCTCTTCAAGCTACACTGTGACCATGGGGTCAAGCAGGTTCAGCTTCTCCCTGTTCAGTCATTAACTAGCTGGGTAAACTTTCTCTGGGCCACTTACTACCTGCCCTCTCTACTGACGGGCAACGGGGATAAGTCCCTGTCCTTCTTTAACTCTGGGTCCAGGGGAGGACAAGATGGGTAAACAGGCAGTTAGGATGGAGTGTGCAGAATGCTTTGATGGGGCCACGTGAGGACCACAGGGGCCTGTGGAGGGGCCCGTGTGCTGGCACCGGGCGAAGCACTGGGGTCGTGGACACTGCCCCAGACAGGCTTAGTGTCAAAGTGACTGATGGCACATGGGGTTCAGGCGACGAAACCCAGTCCTGTTCAGGATTATGGTGAGACCAACAAGGAAAATATAGATGCAAGCACGTTCTGGAAAAGTACAGAGTGGCCTGCAAATGCTAGCTAGTTTTTATCAGTGACGATTTACCATTACTCAGTCTATGTTAACATAATGCTGGTTTGGACTTATGAAAACACGGCACACCTGCAGCTTTCAAGCACACAGCGTGTGCATGTACGCACACACATGTGGACACGAGCATACACATATGACATGAGAAGGGTCTGCACGGTGTTGACGGCAGTGAGTTCCATCTGGGATTACTAGGAGGTGTTACTGGGATTACTAGGAACGGTGAATCTCATGGTGAGCCTAGAAGAACTCCCAGCGGACAGAACTGGAACGGGGAACCTTGGAGCAGGCAGTGTTCACCATCAGGTGAGCTGGACACATCCTCTTCCCCCCGCCCAACCCCCAGCCAGCTAAAGATAGGGGAGGCTGCTGTAGGAAATGGAAAATGGGCTGGCCTCTGTCTCCTCTCTCTGGCCTCTGTCTCCCAACCCCCATGCCATGGTCATCCAAAGAGACAGGTATGTGCACCCAGAATGAGTCCTGGAGAACGACCAAGGCCGGCACTGGCCCCAGGCTGCAGGTGTCTGTCGCTACTGAATAAATCATGATTGGGCCCAATCAAGCATCTTCCCCCAGAGGAACGCTCTCTGCCTCCCAGATGCTATCTTCCCCCAGGAAGCCAGGTGGCACTTATGTGACCCTTCTTCAACAGATGGCGAGCAGGGGCGAGCCTCCCACCTGGTCAGGCTTACGTTTCCCAAGCTGGAACCAGCCTCTGCAGTGCTCCACGCAAAGCCCCGCAGACTGCCGCTCTGAGCCGGGAGCTGCATGAGCCCCCCGAGGCTCCCCACCCTTTACATCCTCAGCAACCCCTTCTCCGGCTGCTCCCCTAAACGAACTTCTACTAGAGCCACCCCAGCATTCTTACAGCTCCTTAAAAATTCTGCACATGCCCACCTCCGTGGCTTTGCCATCCACTCCCCAGATGGTCTCCCTTCCCATCTGGCTCCGGGCCATTCCAAGGGCTGCATCCACAGGGCTGGGTTTGGTCAGCTGAACCCCACGTGCCGTCAGTCACTTTGACCCTAAGCCTGTCTGAGGCAGCGTCCACGACCCCAGTGCTTCGCCCGGTGCCAGCACACGGGCCCCTCCACAGGCCCCTGTGGTCCTCACGTGGCCCCATCAAAGCATTCTGCACACTCCATCCTAACTGCCTGTTTACCCGTCTTGTCCTCCCCTGGACCCAGAGTTCCAGAAGGACAGGGACGTGTCCCCATTGCTTGTCAGTGTCTATCTCCGTCTCCTTTGTATTCTCAGGGCCTAGAATAGAGTAAACGCTCGATTCCAAATGAATGGAAGAAAGAAAAAAGAAAGAATGAATAGATGTATTATTTGTCTGGAGGAAAGCCGGATATCTCCAGACTCCTCCAGTTCATCAACACTCTAT
The DNA here is from genome assembly GCF_003031525.2 of Neophocaena asiaeorientalis asiaeorientalis. Lineage (NCBI taxonomy): Eukaryota > Metazoa > Chordata > Mammalia > Artiodactyla > Phocoenidae > Neophocaena > Neophocaena asiaeorientalis. The sequence continues at coordinate 1,805,568 of NW_020173111.1, read as the reverse complement.
TTAAGAAACCCTCAAGCCAGCACAACTTCCTATTATTATCTCTTATTCCATCCTTTATATGAGGATCGTTGTCTAAAATGCCTTGGGAGCAGTTTTAATTCAATTCCAGAAAAGATAAATAGCTTATGCCTGACACGGACGAGTAAATAACTCAGATTATCTATTTTTGCCCCGGTTTCTTACGTTGACAAGGCAATCCAGCTGACGTGGCGTTGCACTGATCCAGTCATTGCTTTTATAACGTGACCTTTAGAATGCTACACATTTTCATGCAGAAGAATTCGGCTACACTCTGGAACTTACTCTGGGTATCACATGTCTTTGAATATGCTTCGGCCAAGAGTAACCAAATGTGAGAGGACCAGATAAGGAAGATGGAGGATTAATTACTCATCTTGGTTGAGCATCGCTGGTGAGTGGGCATGATTCACTTTCTTGAGAGGGAGGGAAGGAGAATGGGAGACAGAGGGATGGGGGTAGGACAGAAACACAGACAGAGACAGAGGGAGACAAGGCTGGGGGTGGGGATTACCTGGACTATTTGTGGGATGCCCTCTGCTCCCCCATCAACGGGACACTGGCCTCTTCTGGCCCCGGCTGGCCGTGACAGCAAGAGCAATGCCTGCGTGCTTTCTCACCTCTCTCACGTGTGTCGCGTTGCCACCTTCTGGAGAGCTTTGACGTCTGTCATCTCACGTGATCATCCACCCTGAGGCCTGCGAAAGAGCAGATGTGCTGTCTTGAACCCCAGCATCCTCCGGGAGGGCTCATACCAGGGCATCCTCCCTATGCTGGCTGAGCAACAGGCAGGGACTTGCTCTTCCCCAGGGGGCTCGATGGCACCCGTGGTTAGAAGGTGCGCACAGCGGAAAGCAAGCCTATGGGCTTTGGAGCCAAACGTGAGCTCTGCCTCTGGTCGGTTCTGAGACCTTGAGTCGTGACCTTGCTCTTCCTGGGCCTCTGCCTCCTGGGCTTGGAAATGGGGGCATGGCGGGGCTCCCCCCTCAGGGAGATGATAGGAGCACAGCAGTGATTAGGAATGCAGGCTTCCAAGTGAGCAGAGCTGGGCTCAAGCTCTTGTAATGTCACTTTCAAGATAGATGACCTCAGGCACATTGCTGAATCTACATGGACCTCAGTTTCTCCATCTGGAAAATGAGGATGATAACAGCACCTCTCATAGGATCACTGTGAAGATTAAATGAAACCAAGTAGGGTGGGACCAAGGGAAAGTAATGATACTGGCCAACACTCACACAACAATTACTAAACACTTACTATTCACCAGGTTTTGTTCTGGGGTTGATGTATGTACGTCTATGTGTACATACGCTGTAATCCTTACAGCTACTCCTGAGTTGGATAACATTATTATCCCGAGTTTACAGATGAGGAAACTGAGACTCAGAGATGAGAAGTAACTCTCCCAGGACCACACAGCTGGTTAGTGACAAAGCCAAGATTCAAACCCAGGCTGTCTGGCTCCAGACACTGGGTCCTTACCCTAACCTTTACAGCCTCTCAGCAAGGACTTCATAAAACTCAGCTGTTTCTCTTCAGAACCCAGACACACTGCAAATGCTTAATGCAAGCTCACTTCCCCTACGCCTACCCCATGGCCCTCGTGTGGAATTGAAATCTGTCCCCTGGTTATAGAGTCTGCCCATTGTCCCCAGGACCTGTCTCTAACCATCTCTTCTTTGTGCCTTGTCACAGCCATTCTGCTGCTTGGAGGTCAATTAGCCAATTTCCCATCCACCTCTTCTCCAGGCTAACCTTTGTCCCCATTCCCAGTGGGAACTCTCATTGATTTCTCCTTCATAAATTTGCATTAATGACCCTCCATGTACCAGGCACTGGGCTGAGCACAAGATAGAGCCTGATCTCTTGGTTCTCCCACTCCCTGCCCCATTCTGATGACTCCTTGTGGGACCCTCACCAGTTTTGCTATGTCCCTCTAAATACTGGGGCCAAGAAATCAGCCCAGCATTGCTTTGAGCCTTCATAGCCACCCTGGGAAGCGGGCAAGACAGGAATTATTGTCCCCCTGTGACCGATGAGGTCACTGAAGCCCAGAGAGGGAAAGTGACTTGCCCAAGGCCACACAGCAAATCCAGGTTTCACAGATTCACACATCTGGCTTCAGTCTCCTAACTCTCAGGGTGACACTTTCCTTGGATTTGGGGGAGGGAGGAGCAGGAGATTTTGGGGGAGAGGGAGCAGCAGACCTTGACCTTCCTGGCATCTCTGCCCACTGAGATTTGCAGGACCTGGCTGGTGAAGGCAAAATTACCACCTGCTTCAATTCTTCCCCCAGCTTAGTGGACGCAGGGGGCACCTGATGCCCTGCCCCGGTCTGCAAAATATAAAAGCTAAGGGCTTCCCTGGTGGCGCAGTGGTTGAGAGTCCGCCTGCTGATGCAGGGGACGTGGGTTCGTGCCCCGGTCCGGGAGGATCCCACATGCCGCGGAGCGGCTGGGCCCGTGAGCCATGGCCGCTGAGCCTGCGCGTCCGGAGCCTGTGCTCCACAACGGGAGAGGCCACAACAGTGAGAGGCCCGCATACTGCAAAAAAAAAAAAAAGCTAAAAAAAAATCCCTGAGAAGTTAAAATTAGTTTTCCACCTTCTTCTGCCCCAGAAAGAGCTAACAAATCACCTGGAAGGAACTTTTTCCTTTCTGGAAACTGAGAGGGGTACTGGTGAGGGTGTTGAGGTTGGGGCCTGAAGGGTTGTTTTTCTCCCCCGCCTCATTTTCCATTTCCCACAGAGAAGGCACAGCACTTGATTCTATTTTAATATTAAAAGCCAAAAAAAGAGGTGTTTCTGTCCCAGGCCTGGCCGCCCATGACAGCATCAGGAGGCATTGGGGCTTAGCACATGGCTCAGAGGGAGGGAGTGCTGAGGGTCACTGTGCCTGGCAATTAAGGCCAGCTCCAGACAGCAGTGCCAAGAGGGAGAGGGGCTGCTGGGAAGCGGGGAGAGTGCAAGTCTCCTGGTTCATTCCCCAGCCCTGCCCCAACTCTGGACTGTGAGCCCCTTCTTTCTTGTCTAGGCCTCAATCTTCTCATCTGTAAAGTGGGCTCATACTGTCTACCTGAGTGGAATCAGGTAGGATGGGGAAGGGCGAAGAAGGGACCCCCTTTAACTGGATGTTGTCTTTGAAGTAGCCACCAGGCAGGGGACAGGGACACAGTCACAATCCCATGTGACCACTTATGATGTTGTACTTCTAGATATGGAGAAATGGAAGCTTGGGGAAGCCAGCAATGCTGGTATTCAGGCCTGAATCTCAGGAACTGCAGGGCCCAAGCTCTTTCCAAACAGCCCATCTGACTGTACTTTGCAAACTCTTCTTTGTCTTTTGAGTCTGAATGACCATTACCAGGCTTGCTCCAGGGAAGCAACCTAGGCACCATGGTGGCCCCTCAGACTGCCCTCAAGTCAGGGGCCCTGAAGCCCCTCCTCGGAGTAGGACCACCAGGGGCCCCTCTCCCAGCTCCCATCCACCCTGCATCCCCATCCCCAGAGAGAGTCCTCCTGCATTCCAATGCCCTGTGCAGCAGAGGTGCCCCTGCATGTCTACCTTACACACAGGAACTGCTCACAGAGAATGACAGAAGGAGCAGGGGATGGCAGTTTCCATAGCAACGCTGAGTTTCTCATTCCCGGCACATAACATGCCAAAGCTGGGATGGGGTGGTGCAGTCCCCTCTCTCGTTGGAGAGGAGTCTCTTACTCCCTCCCCTGCCGCTGCCATCTCCACCTTGCTTGGTCCCATCCAGACCTCGGGGAAGGGCCTGGGACACTTGGACCCACAAAGGCTATTAAACTTGACTCCATGGATGACAGGCCCACCGGGGGCTGAGGACAGCCTGAGGGATCTTTCAGTCGACCGTGACCTTGTGCAGAGGGAGTTGGGAAAGAAAAAGAGGGGAAGGGAGAGAGGACAAGACTGTCCCCACCTCACTCCCACCCTGGGAGAGTACTGTCCATAACGAGTGACCCCTGTCAAAGGGGCTGCTGGGTACCCCCAGACGATGCTGACTCTCACTGCAGCCAAGGACCTGGCCTTGGGGTCACGTGGACCTGAGACTCGGTCCGAGCTGTGGCACTGATCAACGTGTGGTCTTTGCTCTCTGAGCTTGAGTTTATTCATCTGGAAAATGGGAGAAATAAGAGACTCCAGCCCCTGTGGTGCAATGCTTGGTACCTCAGAGCGCAAAAAGTGATGCTCACTCTTACTGCTTTTCTCACTGCTGTGGCCTCTCCTGTTGCGGAGCACAGGCTCCAGACGCGCAGGCTCAGTGGCCATGGCTCACAGGCCTAGCTGCTCCATGGCATGTGGGATCTTCCCAGACTGGGACACGAACCCGTGTCCCCTGCATCGGCAGGCAGACTCTCAACCTCTGCGCCACCAGGGAAGCCCTGTGATTATTCTTAATAATGACATTGAAGTCCGAACACTTCCGCCTGGCAGGGAGGCTTCCACAGCCCTCTGTTCTGCTCTTGTCACTCACCTGCCCCCTACGAGAACCCTCTGGCCCTTCCAGTCCAGCTGCGCTGCTTCCTGCCTGTGGACTGAGCTGAATCAGAAGGGTGGTTTGGGGGAGCAGCATCGCACCTTTGCTCAGGTGCCCCTCTTGTCTGAAGTTCCTGCCCCATGTTCCCTGTTCAAATCCTCCCTGATTATATCCCCCTCCCTCAGGGAGTCCTCCCAGCCCACAGGGATTTTGCCCTCCCCTGAGCTCACCTTGTTCCTTGATCCCAACTCCAACCATATGTTACCTGGGAGCACCTGTCCTTCATAATGAGCCACATTCCAGAGCTCTTTGGGGCGAGCTGATATAACATTTGTCAACTGTCCTGGATGTTGGTCACTGTGCTGAGAATTTACAGGTGTGCCCCGCTATCTGAAAGTAGAGCGTTCCTATGAAAACTTCCATAAGCCAAAATGATGTAAAGTGAAGAAGCAATTACTTGAGGATGCATCTCGCTAACAGATGCACAAAATAGATCAAGATAAAACACACACGTTCACAGAGTTCAAAGCTATGGTGGCTTGATGCTGAGACGCTGAGTGTAGCTCCCAGGAAGGGGCTTGGTGGGGCCACTCTTGCTGCTGGGGTTCTGCAGTGCCTCTCTCACAGCTCTCTGCAAAACAAACACTGAACACCATTTTCACTTTTCGCCTTTTTCTGTAAAATTAAAAATCCTCTTCAGATTTCTTTTGGTTAACGAAACAGGTCTTTCATAAAAGTGAAGTGATGTAAAGTGAACTTTCGAAAAGTGAGGGATAGCTGTACATGGGAAAGTGCCCAGTACCCAGCCGATACTCAGTAAACCGTTCTTATCATGGAGGCTGCACATAAATCTCCCTTAATCCTAACAATCACAGAAAATAAGTACCCTTGCTATCCCCATTTTAAAGATGAGGAGACTGAGTCTCCCAGGGGTTGATGGATCTGCCTAAGGTCACAAAGCTAGAAAATGGCAGAGCAGAATTTTAACCCAAAGCCCTTTACAGAAGCAACAGGGTGAAACAGCATTAACAGGTGGCAGAATCCTTCTTGGGGAGGAAATGGCCTTTATTTTGAAAATACTTTGACCACTGTCTCCATTAGAAGGTGACACGTGAGCCCAAGAACCAAGAAGAAAGTCGTAAGAGCTGAGGCTACATGAGCCCCTGCCATGCCCCAGGTGCCTCCCCAAGTACTGCAAGTCGATTTACCCAATTAATCCTCCTAATGACCCTATGAGGAAGGCCTGAGAGTTAGTTCCATTTTTCAGATGCAGAAACTAAAGGGTAAGAAGTTAGGAAGCTCTCCCGACGTCACACAACTAGCAAACAGGTGCAAGACTGAACCAGGCGGACTGGCTCTGGCGCCCCTGCTCTCAACCCCTTTGCTCACAGGCTGAAAACTGTTTTGCAAAGACAAGGAGTGGAATTTGCAGTTTGCTCCTGGGAGGAGCAGAGGAGAGACACTGGAGATCAGTGTAGACAAGTGATATAAAGAAGCCATTAAAATGGGTTGAGATGGGCTGATGCGGGCAAACCCCCAGTGGTGGCGGCTGAAAGGTCCCTTAAGAGCACAGAGGCTCAATGCGCATTTTAAGGTGATTTGCGTTTTTGTGATGGAAATCCTAGCTTTCTCCCTGCTCCCCTTCTCCCACCAAATCTCCAGTGAAGTGTTCTATGCTGATAACTGTGTTGTATGACTGCGGCAGAAGGGGAGAGGTTAAGCGAACAAAGAAAATTATCTTTAGTACTTCAGTAGGCAGATTTCAGGAGAGGAGATGAGGATAAAATTAACATACACCTTCTAATGCAAGTTCAGTCTTTTGCACCTTATTTTACATCTTTTTGTGATAATTTGAAGAACAGTCAGAAATAAAGAAACAGGGACTATAGAGGCCAAAGGGAAGGGGGAAGACAGGAGAAGGATGGAAAGGTTTGGCAGGTGAAAAAGTACAGGAGCACATGGGAATGTGAGTGAGAACTAGTAAGAAAAAGAGTCTTGAGAAATGAAACTATGAGATCTGATTGAGATCCTCTTAAGTTTGATGGGAAAGACACAAATAAAAATAGGAATTACTTTTTAAATTTTTTTTTCGTGGTACGCAGGCCTCTCACTGTTGTGGCCTCTCCCGTTGCGGAGCACAGGCTCCGGACGCGCAGGCTCAGCGGCCATGGCTCACAGGTCCAGCCGCTCTGCGGCACATGGGATCTTCCCGGACCGGGGCACGAACCCGCGCCCCGTGCATCGGCAGGCGGACTCCCAACCACTGCGCCACCAGGGAAGCCCTATGATATTTTTAATCCGTGATACTAGGATGTTAACTTCTTGGATGATGTCAAGGGTTTTCTTTCCTCCACCATGAGTCCCCAGTGCCTAGACCCTGGCGCTCAGTAGCTGCTCCAAATTACTTGTTGAGCGAGTGAATGAACTATGTGTTGAAATGGATGCACGTATGAAGTACCTAGTTTTTAAATGACTGACAGGAAAGAGATTTTGTAATTAGGGTAGTGTGGTATCCGTGAAGATGATGCGGTCCCCAGACCAGCCGCATCCGTGTGACTTGGAAGCTTGTTAGAAATGCAGACTCATGGGTGCCACTCAGACCTATTGAGTCAGACACTGGGTGAGGGCCCAGCCATCTGCATTGTAACAAGCCCTCTCGGTGACTCTGATAAGCGCTCCAGTTTGAGAACTACTCTGTAATAAGGACCCTTGAACCCAGCATTCAATCTACACCACATACAGCAGGCTGTCTCCTTTGAGTTAACTGCTGAAGTTATTTCGTTTGGGGGCACTGATTCCCACTCCAAATGCCTGTGGAGAAATGATTTTCGGTGTAATGAATAATGCCTGGTCCAGAAACCAAAACAGAGCGCCTGTGGAATTGTGTCAAGTAGGCGAGCGTGTTCATCATCGTTCTGAACAGTTGTTCTGAAGTACAAAGAATTTTTAACATCAAAATATTATAAAAACTGCACCAGCAATAAGGACAAATTAACCTTTGAGAAAGTAAAATAAATGTTCCTTTTTATTATTTGTGTGGGTGTCAGCAGGCCTCCCCAAGCCAGATGGAATTACAGAACTTAACCCTATGGGCAATGAGAGAGAGAGAGAGAGAGACCCCAAATGCACCGCCCCTCCCCCAACCAAGCAACCCTCCCCCAGAGACAGGGCACTTCCCAACCATTCTCCTCATCAACTCCAGTCGTGCTTCCCCTCTTGGAGCCAGAATCCAGTTTCTCAAGACGCAGGCCTTTCCTGCTCCCTGGGCCCTACACGCACAGCAGCTCCTGTTTCTGGACACAGGTGAGGAGCCAGGGATCAGAGTCAGAACTGGAGGAAAAACAGGTCGTACCGGTCCGATTAGAGACAGTCTGTGGGGCTGCCACGTGAGGATGCCTAAGGAAATGTCAAGGGTGATCTGCTATTCGTGACCTTTTGCTGAGTTTATTACTGAGCAAGTTGCAGCTTCATCTTGGAGGAGGGAGGTTCATTCAGCCAGGTTTTCACAAACATAAAGTGAGGTGGCTGGCTGTGGTGCTCTCCACAGCGCCCCCTTCCAGCTCTGGGAGAGGACGGCACAGAGGCTGGGAGCCACGGCCGGGGGGCCAGCTGCAGGCTCACTTGTATGACCTTGGGCAAGTCACTTGCCACTCTGTCTTAGTTGATTGACCCAATAGTAAAACGGGAGAATGGAGTTAATCTTTATAAAGCATCAAGAACTGATCCAAGGGACTTCCCTGGTGGTCCAGTGGCTAAGACTCCACGTTCTCAATGCAGGGGGCCCGAGTTTGATCCCCGGTCGGGGAACTAGATCCCACAGGCCACAACTAAGAAGTCCTCACGCCACAACGAAGATCCCGCATGCCACAACTAAGACAGCCAAAATAAATAAACATTTAAAAGAAAAACAAAAAACCTGAGCCTAGGGGGTTAGGGGAGGGCTGGAGTGGGAGGTTGGGGTGAGAAGATGTAAGCTATTATACATGGAACGGATAAGCCACAAGGTCCTACTGTATAGCACAGGAAACTATATTCAGTACCCTATGATAAACCGTAATGGTAAAGAATATTAAAAAAAGAATGTATACTTATGTATAACTGAATCACTTTGCTGTACGGCTGAAATTAACACAACATTGTAGATCAACTATACTTCAATAAAAAAAATTAGCATAACTTTTTAAAACTTAAAAAAAAAAAGAACTGAGCCTAGCACCATATAAGTTTTTACTGTGATTATACCATAAGGATTTGACATGGTCCTGCCCTGCTGTTACTAACTCAAGATGGAAGAAAACATGGAGCCCACGCAAGCCTTGGCTAACGCAGCTTAAATCCGAGGGTGGCTATAACTTTAGGCTTCCCCACCCTTGGTCGCTGGAGAAGTGTAACTCCCCACTTTTTTTTCTTTTTTGCGGTACGCGGGCCTCTCACTGTTGTGGCCTCTCCCGTTGTGGAGCACAGGCTCCAGACGCGCAGGCTCAGCGGCCACGGCTCACGGGCCCAGCCGCTCCGCGGCATGCGGGATCTTCCCGGGCCGGGGCACGAACCCGTTTCCCCTGCATCGGCAGGTGGACTCTCAACCACTGTGCCACCAGGGAAGCCCGTAACTCCCCACTTTACATAAGCACCCTCAGGGGTTCTCCAGCTGAAGGGCATGTGCTTATGGCCCAGCCACCTGGAGCGAAGAGGGAGAATTCTCCAGTTATTGTGGCTCTTTTAACATCAGTTGCTGAACAAGCAAACCGAGAAGGTATATTGCCAGTTATGAACAGAGGAAAATCAGTCCCCCACCCTCTTACCCCACTTCTACCCCTGCAGCTCTGGTGCCCATCACGTGAGATGCCAAAGGGTCTTAAAAACCACTTAGCTTAACCCAACTCCCAGCCCCAGGCAGCCATCAAAATGGTCACGTTTTCATTTAACATTCTCAGTCTGTTTCATTCAAACTTCATTAAGGCAGATAGATGGAAGGGCTTGGGGAGTCAAGTACCTAACATTTTTTGAGTACCTACTATACGCCAGACCATAAGATAGGTGAGATATATCATCTATCTATCTATCTATCTATCTGCCCCTATAATCCCCACCCCAAATTTGTAAGTCCATTTAGTGGAAAGGAATCTAAGGACATATGAGAACTCTATTATACCCATTTTACAGAGGATGAATGACCATCAAGGAAACCGACTTGTCCAAAGTCATGCAAGTGGGAAGCAGGAGACCTGAGATCCAAACCGGCTCAGTCTGACTCCAGCCCATGCCATTTCCCATCACTAGGCTGCTTCCCAAAACTGTTTCCATGGAAAACATGGTAATAAGCAATAATGATAATCCTGGAAAAACGGAGTATCTGGTAAAGGCTCTGCTAGTGAAAGCCTGTCTTCATCAAGAATTGTATACAGCTACAAGTACTAGAGTTTCAACTTCAGCATAAACCAAAAGAGGCTGGCATGGCACTTCCATGAGGTCTTTAGAGACTCAGGGTCCTTGGATTTTCCTGCTCTGCCGTCCTCATTGCCTGGCTTTCATCTTCAAGGTCCAGGTGGCTGCTGGAACTCCAATCATCACATCTACATTCCAGGCAAGAAGGAGGAGAAAGGAAAAAGACAAAAAGGGTCTATGCCGTGCTTTTCTTAAGGAGACTTCTGAGCAGTTCCACTCAAAAATTTGTATTTATGTCTCAGTGGCCACCCCATCTACTCTGGGAAATGTATTCTTTCCACTGGGCACATTGCTGTTGAGTATTTATCTGGTAGCGTCCTCCACCCCAGCTGGGGTCTTTCTGCCCCTTAAGATCTAGATAAGAATGCTTCCAATCCCCATTCTATTTCCCAAGAAACCAACCCCTAACATTTATGCAAATTCTCAAAGGATTTACATCCCCATGGCCACCTCCTGATTCCCCTGAGTTAATTCCATTTATGGATTGTCTTGCTATCCTGCATGCTCTGTGTCTGTCTTGGGTGAATCCAACTGAGGAACCCAAAGCTTACCTATGTTTGAGCGTACACAAACACACACACACACACACACACACACACACAAATCCATACTCGCAAGGCATTTCTACGTATGAGAGACTGTACTTAAGATTGGAGGAGATGGGCTAAGAAGTTATGTCACATTCAGAGAATAAAAAACTTGCCCAAGTCAGTCCATATAATAAGTAGCAGTTCAAATAGCACATCATTTTGTCCCATATGAAGGGACCTCATCCAGCCCAGTGGCCCCTCTCTCCTCCCCATTTCCATGATGGTAGGTCTGGTTCTACAGAAGCAGCATCTGAGATAGGGATTCTTGTGCGAATGATCTGTTGGAGGCTGTGCTCTCAGGAGGAACTTAAAAGGGAAGGGGGGAAGCAGGATAGGACAGAAGAAGAGGCAAAGCAGAGGTGTGGGTTCCACGGAAGCTTAGCCTCGGCCCAGTACCATGGGGAGCTCTGGAGTGTGAAAGACATTACAGGTTTATCCCTCCTTGAGCCAAAGAGCGTGGCCTTTTAGACTCTGTATTGGTCATTTAATGGCTGAGGGTGGGCAGGGTGACCTCCCAGGTCTCTGTAGGGGGAGCGTTCTCAGTTGGAGGGTACAGTCAACATCCATAGCAGGAGAGGCTTCAGTGAACCAGTCCTGCCAGGGTGTCTGGGCAGGTCCCCAACAGTGTCTATGACACTCTGCCTTCTCCACGGCCTCTGGAAACTCTAAATTCTCCTCCCTTATTTAGGGAGAGGATTTAAACTGCCCCCAGCTGCCCCCTCCCAAACATGCTTTTCCAAACATATCAAAGGTCTCAGCAAAACATAAGCAAGATCCAGCCCTGAATCTAGAAGGCAGATAGGGTTTCAAACAACAGCCCTGCTTCCCTAGCTAGATGCTAACTGTCTTGAAGGCATTGATTCTGGATCCCAGGCCGAATGCACTCACCTCACCCCTGGCGTGCGGCCTCTAGAGAGTTTTGCTTTGTTTTGCTTTGTTTTTATGGCAAATTAAATGATTCCCCAGTCAGCCCACCTGCCTGAACCACTGGGTCAGGGGGCCTCACCGACCCTACCTGCCCTGCTCTCCAGCAAGCGATGCTGAAACTCCTGAAGTAATCGTGTCATCCTGAGCTGTTCAAGTTTATTTCCACTAAAAATACACTCTGAAACTGGGGCACAATGAAAGATTGCTGACAAATGGGGAAGAAGAATAAATAAAGACTGTGAGGCCCTCTGATTCCTCACTGAGTCACCTCCAAACACTCACCACCGAGCTGAGCTTGGACCCTCTCCACTCATCACTGTCATGAGTAAAAGCTAAGGCAGCCCATGTGGCCCAGGAGCTTGTGAGTCATTGTTAGGAGATGTCCCTGTTGGAACTGAACCTGGGATTTTACCAGGGAGAAAACAGAAGAGCTAGAGGGGAAGTGACGGGCTCCTGGACCACGCCAAGGATTAGTGGTGGAGCAGAACCTGGAGTCCGTGCTAGCCCCACATCCCCACCCCGTACCTGTGTCTGCAGTTCCTGTGTCACATGTTAAGGCAGCATAGGCATGTCAGAGGGGTCAGTGAGACCATCCTCACTATCAGGAAAGCATGCTTTCAGCTTCAAGTTACAGAAAACTAGATCAACGGCAGCTCACTGTAAGGACATTGGTGTTGACTTAATGAGACCACGGAGGGAGGTAGCCCCAGGGTGGGACCACTAGCTCAGCCATGTCAAGAAGGATCCAGCCTCTCCACTCTGCCACTCTGAGGATTTTGACTCTTTACCCTCAAGCTTATTGCCTCGTGTCACAAAATGGTTGCCATAACTCTGGCTATAAAGTCCTCATAAATAGTATCCAAAGCTAAAAGGAGTTACCCCAAAAAAGGGGGGTGGCGGCCACTTTCTCTCTGGGTAGCTCTCTCTTCTATGGAGGAAGGAAAATTTTCCTTACATCTCACTGGCCAGAACTAGGTCATGTGCCCACCCCTTCACCAATCACTGGCAAAGGAGAATGAGATCATCAGGCTTAGTTTAGACCAATCAGGATTCACCTTTGAGTCTGGACGTACTGCAGTGCCCACACGGCCAGAGTTCTCTCTGCAGTTCCTCCTCTGTGAAATGGGGGTAAGTCATACCCACCACCTGTGGTTATCATGAAGATCATTGAATGAAAACACTCTGTACCTATATGAGGCAGAAGGAAAAAGTCTATAAAAATAGACTTTCGGGGCTTCCCTGGTGGCTCAGTGGTTGAGAGTCCGCCTGCCGACGCAGGGGACGCGGGTTCGTGCCCCGGCCCGGGAAGATCCCACATGCCGCGGAGCGGCTGGGCCCGTGAGCCGTGGCCGCTGAGCCTGCGCGTCCGGAGCCTGTGCTCCACAACGGGAGAGGCCACAACAGTGAGAGGCCCACGTACTGCAAAAAAAAAAAAAAAACTAGACCTTTGATCATTAGAGAAATACCTTCTATGAGGAGCTGAGTTACAAGATGTTGCTAAGAGATGTTTGTACTGAACACAAAACTTCTTTGGGAGAATAAATCCAAGGAGGGAACTCCCCAAATCGCACAGAGACCTCGGTGCTGAAGAGATGGCAAGAATCATTTGAAGAGCTGAAAAGGTGTGGGTGAAAGGGGGATGAAGAGGTGGCTGTGCCTGGTTGGTGCTCAAGGGTGTCAGAGCGGGAGTGGAAAGCCACGGGGATTTAGGAGCTGCCTGCTGGTTCTCTGGGAAGAGCTGTCCAGGGGCAAGCTTTGGAAAGCTCTAGGGAGAGTGTAAGGAGAGGCTCATGGGGGAAGGAGGCAACAGACAGTGAGGTCTGGGCTGAGCCGGGGCTCCTGGCTCGGGAGGAACATGGCTGGGAGGCCCGGGGCGGGGGGGCATCTGGAGAATCCACTCCCACGTTCAGGCACCAGCACTGCCCTCCCAGTTCCACCTCTGCCTCAGTGAATGACCTGGTCCAGGTGCTCCTCTCTAGAGGGGCCTCAGCTTTTCCATGAACTCCCAAAATGGGAGTTCAGTTTGTTTTTCGTTCTCTCATTCTTTAACTGCTCTTTCAACAAATACTTATTAAACTAGATATGCAGAGGCAGGGAGGCGTGTGGCGTCAGAGTAGGTAGTGATCTTAGGTGACTTGCTTCACCCATCTGAGCCTCAGTTTCCTCCTCTGTAAGATGGAGTTGATCATTCAACCTACCTCATAGGTTTTCATGGTGATTAAAAGAATTACTACATGTAAAGTGCTTATACAGTGCCTGACACACAGTGAGTGCCCAGTCAATGTAAGTTACCGCCTTTACGTTCCGGGGAACCATGCTGGACACTGGGGGTCTGGGGATGAGTAAAGCAGGAGGGTTACTACCTTGGCACTTCGAGTCTAATGGGGGCTACAGACGTGGATCAGCTAGTCACTTGAAACAGAATAGTAATAAATGGTGGTAAGAGATTCGAAGCAGAATCACAGGGTCCTGTGGCCACACGACCCAGCCAGCCGTGGGGGATCATGGGAAGCTTCCCCAAGGAAGCAGTTTTCAGGCTAACATCTGAAGGATGAGGAGGGTTAACTAGGTGAAGCGGGGGAACCTTCCAGGCACGTACAAACCCTGCAGTGGGGGGAGTATGGCATGCCCGAAAATCTGAAGGATGGCCTGGGGGTCTGCAACTCTGAGTGGGAGGAAAGATCCCCAAGACGGGGTGGGAGCCAGACCAGGCCTGACTCTGGGGCCACATTTACCTGGTATTTTATCCTCAGGGAAATGGGAAAGCACAATCACTGCTGTGCTTTAAAAAGAAGTCTCTCAAAAGACTGGAGGCAATCTAAACATCCATCCATAACGGACCACGTAAATAAATGATGGTACGCCATACAATGGACAACTCACTTTTTAAAAAGAGCAAGGGGGACTTCCCTGGTGGTGCAATGTTTAAGACTCCACACTCCCAATGCAGGGAGCCCGGGTTCGATCCCTGGTCAGGGAACTAGATCCCATATTCATGCCACAACTAAGAGTTCACGTGCCACAGCTAATGAGCCGGTGAACCGCAACTAAGGAGCCCACCTGCTGCAACTAAGACCCAGCACAACCAAAATAAAATTAATTTAATTTAAAAAAATAAAATTAAATAAATAAAAAGAGCAAGGAAGAGGAGGTGGTGACATTTCATGTCCGGAGAGGAAACAGTCTCCAAGATATGTTAACTGAGAAAGACCAGAGCATACCAGTGTTTATCATAGGCTGCCTTCTGTGCAAAACCCAGCAGGAAGAGAAAAAATAGGTACACATCCGCAAATCATATGTACATAAACCACCTCTGGAAAAATTCTTTAGAAACTGGTATATTAGCTGTCTCTGAAAAGGAAAGCCAGGTGGCTGGGAAGACAGATGAAAAGGAGACTTGTACCATTTTAATTTTGAACTGTGTGTTTCTTGAGATATAGATAGATAGATAGATAGATAGATAGATAGATAGATAGATAGAGTGAAATTTTACAAATAAAGTGGTTCCTCTGGCTGCTGTGTGGAGACTGAATTGGAAGCTGAGAGTGGGAGTCGGCAGGTCTCATCAGCTAGGAGCTGGTAGCTCGGGGATGTAAGGATGGACAGAAAAGTCAAGGGTATGCATGAAATAAAACTGAATTCTCTTTGCAGCCCTTTCTTCTCTGCTTCTGTCACTGTTTGCATGGAAGAGGAGAACCTGAGACAGGAGAGACTGTCCCCCAGAGAGCTCTCCTCCATCAAGCTTTTGTCTAAAAGGTGGTTGTTTTGCACCTGGTGGCACAAGTAGGATCTGAGAGGGACTTGAGCAAAAAAAGCAAGGGACGGTGTTAGGAGGGGAGGACCATCCCAGCAGCCTTCTTCTCTCCGGAACTTCCTCCTCACTGGTCACCCTCCCTTGAAGAATTCTAGGTGTCAGAGTACTTAGGGGATCCATCTACCTTGCAGTTCTAGGCAAACACGTGGTTCATTGGTACCCCACATGGCATTCCCATCTCTCCTTGCCTAGGGTCATCACCTCCTACCTGCTAGTTCAGGGGAAACATTTCCTCATGGAGGAAGAAGCTAATCCTTTGACTTAAGGTGATGAAGGAGTGATTCATGAACGGAACAGTTGAACTCTGATTAAAATGCAAATGTCCTTGGGAGAGACAACATAGAAAGCTATAATTCACTCACCAAAAGTACAAAGCAACCCTTATAAAACTGTGAGTCACATGGTCACAGACAAAGGAACACAGTTCACTCACCAAAAAATAATTCCAGTTTGGTAGCTTGTTATGAAGTAAAATATAAACTTACTATCTTGAGTAAGATAGTAAGTTGAGTGTGACCCGACAGTCACACTCTTAAATATTTATGCAAGAGAAATGACAGTATATGTCCACACAGACTTTTATATGAATATTCATAGCAGCTTCAGTCATAATGACCAAAATCTGGAAACAACCCAAATGTCCATCAACTGGTAAATGGATAAATAAATTGTGGTACGTCCACACAATGGAATATTACTCAGCCATCAACAGGAACAAATATGGATACACGTGACCACATGGATGACTTTCGAACACTATATGGTAAGTGGAAGAAGCCAGACACAAAAGGCTAATCACTGTTTGATTAGCTGCATGTGACATTCTGGAAAAGGCAAAGCTATGGGGACAGAAATGAAACTGTTGGATTATCTTTAATTCAAATCAGTGGTTTTCAGGGGCTGGGGGTAGGAAGAGGGACTGACTGCCAAGGGCATGAGAGAATTTTTAAGGGAATGGAAATATTCTATATCTTCACTGTGATGGTGATTACATGACTGTATCTGTTTGTTAAAACTCACAAAACTGTACACTTTAAAAGGTGAATTTGGACTTCCCTGGTGGCGCAGTGGTTAAGAATCTGCCTGCCAACGCAGGGGACACGGGTTCAAGCCCTGTCCGGGAATATCCCACATGCCGTGGGGCAACTAAGCCCGTGCGCTACAACTACTGAGCCCGCACGCCTAGAGCCCGCGCTCCGCAACAAGAGAAGCCACCGCAATGAGAAGCCCGGGCACTGTGACGAAGAGTAGCCCCCGCTCACCGCAACTAGAGAAAGCCCGTGCGCAGCAACGAAGACCCAACGGAGCCAAAACTAAATTTAAAAAACATTTTTTTAAGTAAATTTTACTCTATGTAAATTATACCTCAATACAACTGATTTGGGGGGGGGGAAATCCACAGTTTCCTCACTTGTTTTTCTCAAATTCTGTAAAGCAGATATGCAGTCTCCCAACCACAAAAAAGAAACTCCCACCCACAGCTGGAGCCCACTCCACTCTCAGCACCCCTGTCCTGTGTCTCCTGATCCTGCATTATAAATGCCCCAAAGGCACCTTCTGGGTGGGGGAGGCTACTTAAGAGGCTTCCAATCAACACTGAGAGCCCTGGAGGCTCACAGGAGGTGCCTAGGGCCCTGGGGGGAGTGGGAGGCCAGGGGCAGGAGCCATGGGGGCGGAGTTCTGGGCCGAGCCTCCAGCACAGCAGTCCCTGTGGATGTTTCTATATATTGAACTTTCACCTGACTTTCTGTGGGAAACAGCGGTTCCTCTCAGCCAAAAAGAAATTTGAAAAGCACTGGATCTGATACTCCTTTAAAGCCCCCTTCAGATCTGACAGTCTGTAGCACAGTATGTAGAGAAGAACTAATATTTATTATGTGTTCTAATTTAATCATTTAATTAAACCCTCACAGGAGCTCTGTGAAATGGGGATTGTTTAATTCAGTTTTCACACGTAGGAAGCATGGACTCAGGAAAGAGAGGTGATGTGCCCAAGGCGCAGGGCCAGCGCGGACCGGTCCAGCCACGCGTGCCCAGCCTATCATGCATGAACTTTACAGGGCAATCGGTGGCACCCCCCAGTGCGAAATGCTTTAGGAGAGTTGCAGATAAAGTAACAGGGGAGCCGTGACGGGGAGAGGTGCTTTCTTGCTGGAAAGAAAATACCCTTGAAGGCTGGAAAGGAAGCCTACCAGGAGCAGGGCCACAGGAGAGGAAAAGCCCGGAGCCAGCCTTGCAGCTGGAGTGTGTGTTGGTGGGGGCAGGGAAGGTCACCTCAGAGAGGAGGGAGGTGGGCCTGGGGAGGCTGGTCAGAGAGGGGCCTACCTTGACCACCAACTCCCCTGGCAAATAGGTTTTGCAGATGCTCAGGACAAGCAGAGGGAAAGAGGGAAAGAAAGGGCACCGGGCTCTAAAGCCGACGCCACCTGCAGAACGCAGGGCTGAGGGTTTTGCCTTCTTCCCATGTTTGCCAGGAGCAATGGCCCCCAAGCCGTAAGGGAGGATGTGTGAATGATCCACGGGTGAATTAAACCAATATTTCAATCACCACCGCTCAATCCTGGGGCCAGCGCCCGATGCTTTCCCTAATATTAACTTATTTGATTTTCATAATAAGCCTGTAGAATAAGTGTCATTATTCCTAAACTCTCACTCGGCAAACACAGGCAGAGTGCTTATTACGTGCCAGGTACTCCTGGAAGACCTAGAGGTGGAGACAGTGGAAGACAGTGGAAGGCGTGTACCATGATTCTGCATTTTACTAGCTCTACGTCATTGGTTGGGTTACCTCTCTGTGCATCAGTTTGCTCATCTATGAAATGGACATAATAGTAGCACCTACCCAGGGCTATTGAAAAGCATTTAGAAAGCCTGGCTGCCTGCGTGTCACGTGAGCCATGGGCTGCAGCTGATTGGACAAGGGGCGGGAGCCTGATGCGGAGGCAGCCAGCCCATTGGCCAGGGGCTTACGATGTGGCTATGGGCAGAAAGATGAGCTGAGCCCCTCGGATTTTCTCTGTGAATTGGGAGATGCAGAGAATGAAGCCAGCAAACCAAAAACATATATTCGCATGTACCCACAAATATTGGAAAGCCATATAGATGCTCCAATATCCTAGCATTTGAAAGGCACCTCAGTTGGACTAATTAAGCCACACCTATTTATCCAAGGCCATTCAGTTTTCAGTGTATTTTAACCTCCAACATTCCCACCACACCTGTGAGTTGAGTGGGGAGAGAACACTCCCCTCATTTTACTGATGAAAAACTGAGGCTCCCAGAGCAAAGTGACTGGTGGTGATCGCAGAGCCGGCGGGGTAGAGAAGTTGGCATATAGAGGCAAGACCGGCTCTGGATGGAGTTCTCTCTCCATTACTTCAGCCTTCTGGTTTCAACTGGTTCACCGGGTGTTCAGAAGAAAATCTTGTTCACTTTGTAGTTTAGTGAAAAATTAACAACATGTATTCTATTGTCAACTCTGAGATACGTTCAGGATTGAAAATGTGGCACATTTTGTTCCAGCCTTTATTTAGTACCTGGTTCGGATCCAGGCCCTATGAACAAAACAGCCAGGACTGCAGCTCGAGTCTCTGTGCCAATACAGGGATGCTGGCACCGGATGAGTAATTCCAAAAAATGGGCAGCCCCTGAGCCTTGCCAGCCTTCCTCTGGGATACCTGAGGGATGTCTTTTTGAACCCATTTCGTATTTTAGAATTCCTAAAAATTATTTTTCTGTGCATCTTCCTGAAAGTGGGTGTTGGGGAGCTGGGGTTTGATCTGCTAAGCTTGGCCTCCAAGGTCTGTCAATTGGAACTTCTTCCCAGTTAACCTTGTACCCAGGGATGCAAGTGCTACCCAAACTCCAGCCAGGATCACTCACTCATTATTCACTCCACATTCATTAAGCACCTAATACGTGCCAAGGACGGTGCTAGATGCTGGAGATAAAATGACAACAGAGGGATAATGTCCCCATATTCAAGGAGCATATAGTTTAGAGTGAGATATATACATTAATTAATCAATCATACGTGTAAATATAAAACTGCAACCTGTGGAAAAGTCCAGGGTGGAATGATTAATTACAAGAGAGAGACTTGGCTTAGGATGGGTGAATGTATCAGGAAAGGATGCTCTGAAGAAGGGATGGCTCTGTTGAGATCTGATACCCATAGTCTCACATCCCCAACCTACCCCCAGCCAACCCTGACCATCCCTGGGGCTGGAGTATTTCTAACACCCTCATCTGACCTCACCACTCTCCTGCTTGTAAGTCAGCAGTGACTCCCCATTGCCGGCTGGCTAAGTTAAAACTTTTCACATGGCCTTCAAAGTAGGGGTCTTCCAAGCTGGCCAAGTAGGCGACGCAAAAGCCTGGGGATATAAGAGACAGAGGGTGGCCCCTGAGGAGATGACACCCCTGCTCTACATCCGATCCATCAAGACTACACCCTGAACGTGCCTCTAACCCACCCACTTCTCTCCTCTTCCTTGTCCACCATCTTGGTCCAGGGCTCTTCCTACTGGGAGCTGCCCCACTACAACAGCCTTCTCCCCTCTCTCTGCCTCTGTTCTCACCTTCTTCTCCCTGCGGTGGCTAGAGTGCTCTGGGACCCCGTGATGCCCTCTACCGCATCACTGCCCCACTTAAACCCTTCACTGACTATCACCACCACCACACGCTGGCCCAATTTCACACCCCTGCACCACCTGGCCTCGGCATCCCCCGCACCGTCCCCAGCCTCATCTGGAATCCTACCTTCAGCCAGAAGGGGTTAAGTGCAGCTGCCCTTGAGTGCCACACTCTCCCGCGAGACTGAGATTTGCACTTGCTGTTCTCTTTAGAGGGATGCTCTTCCTCTCTCAGCATCCCTCCCCTTGGGGCTCAGACCAGGTGTTACCTTCTCTGGACACCCAGCCTGGGGCAGGCGTTCCCACTGTGCTCCAAGGCCCTTCACCACATTCATTGCAATGGGTTGTCATCGCCTGTCAGTCTTTCTAACCGGAGACTGATATGCAAGAGAGCAGGACTGTGGCCACCACTTTTGCCTCAGCGGTCAGTGCAAAAATCTGGTGGCGGGGTAACGGGCAGCTGGGGCAGCACAGATGGAAGGAGGGATGGCTGATAATTGGGTAGACAGATGGGTGGACAGGTCCATGGCTTGATGGAAAGAGGGTGCACAAGCAGGTGATAAGAGATGGACGGGCGCGTGGTAAGGAGCTGGGGAGCCTGGGGGTGTGGTAACCAGTGTGCTTGGATTTGAATCCCAGCTCTACCTCTTACTAATTGTGTGACCTGGAGCAAGCTATTGAACATCCCTAAGCCTCAGATTTTTTCATCTGCAAAATGGAGATGATAATAATACTGTCCCCATATGGCAGCCATGTGAGTTTAATAAGTTGATCTGAGCGCTGCCAGCAGGGTATGCCATGCTAAGGGGTAACAGCAAGGAGAGTCCAACCCTGGAGGGCCTGGACACAGAACGGGGAGGGCAGGTGGACGTGGTCATGACAGGCAGGCCTGTGGCAGCAAGAAAGGATCAGACCAGAGAATGACGCTTCCTCAAAGGAGGATGGGGCTGCCAAAGTTAGCGTGGGAGTAGCCAGAAGTAGAGACGGCACTGCACTGGGTACTTTCATCTGAAAATGTGCAAAGCAGAGGTCCTGGTCGCCATTCAAGGGAAGGCAGAGAGGCTGACCTGGGGGCAGCTGGTGAGGGGCAGAGCTGGGGTTCGCGTTCGGGTCTGTCTGCCAAGTGTCTTCCCTCTACCCCATCGCAGCTCACGTATAAAGTGGCTTCCACTGCTGGAGCACCATCAACTAGGATCCAGTAGTCCAGCTGTGGTCACTGGGATGTGTCTCTTCCTTCTCCCCAAGGTGCCTGGCATGGGGAGGGGGGGGTCTGTCTGGGAAGAAGGGAGGAGGGGAGCCCTTTGTCTGGGGATTGGGGAAGGAGGTGACCTGGTCTTCAAAGAGTGGAGTTTCTGGGCTGGAAGTGACTTGAGAGGTGGTACTGGTGCCCGTGTAATGGAGAAGGTGTGGACACCGGATCTGGATCTTGGCAGAAAATGCCTGTAGCTGCATTGATTACAACCTCCCGGGGAGATTCAGTAGCTCCTTTCCATAGATAAGGCACATGGGGTGGAATCAGGTATTGGCTGCCTGGGCTGGGCCAGCTGAGAGGGGAGACCAGCCAGCTTCTTCTCATCAAAGAGGGTGGAGAGGAGCTGAGGAGGGGACAGTGATATGGTTCTCCATCCCCTCAAATCCTTCTCCCCCAGATCTGCCACTAACCTGCAGGACGGTGGGCAAGAAAACATACGTTAATTGGAGACCTAGCACGGGGAGGAGCTGTCCATACACTTTCACAGACACAATCTCACTTGATCCCCATGACCAACTTCGTTATTAGCGCCATTTATAGATGGGGAAACTGAGGCTCAGAGAGACAAATGGCTTGCCCAAGATCCCACTGCCAGGAAGCTGAAGAACTGGATCCCAACCCAGATCTATCTGTCCCCAAAGTAGGTGTCACTACTTGAGCTCAGCGTGCCCCGACCCCTCTCTGGGCCTGGGTTTCCCCATCTGCACGATGATGCTCTTTGATGAGATGATGATCTCTATGGGCTTGTCCTGGGCTGGAGCACACTCCCAAGGTGAAATGCATCGCCCCTGAGTTCTAGGATCAGGAACAGAGCATCTACTCTGAGCCAGGTCCCATGCTGGGTGCTGGGGAGAGAAAACCGAAGACTCCGTCCCTGTCCTCAAGGACAGGGCAGTCTGTGGGGGACTGACAGCCCCAGGAATGGTCCCAGTACCCGAGGTGAATTCCCCCATACATGCTGAATCCTCCCAGGTACCCAGCCCCAGGATCAGGGCCCAAGGGAGAGACGATAAAGAACCCGGGTCCCAACCAAGAGGGGCTTGTCTTGCTTATGGAGATTCACCAGGGCCCATCACAGCTCCTGACCCCAAGAATGAGGGTGGGCCTCACGTGTGCATCCTTCAGCCCTTTCACATCAGCCCCTGAGTTAGCTGAGAAAGGGATCCTTCACTAGCCTCATTTTGTAGACGAGGACAAAACTGAGGTTCAGAGGAGTTAAGTAGCTGATCCAAGGTCGTGGGGCTTTGGAGGAACAGGAAGCTATAAGCCCTCCTATTGCCTTGTCTCCTTCCACACTCCCTCCAAATCCCTTAAAACTTGGAGGAGATCTAAAAACATACAATACATGGCACCCCGTGAGTCAAAGCTGGCAGACTCAACCACAGGGCAGACACAAAAGGCCTCCTGAAGGAGATGGGGACTCGTGCTGGGTCCTAAGAATGGGCGTGCGGGGGGCAATTGGCTGGAGCAGTGCAGGCATCCGGGCCGAGGAATCACATGTGCAAAGGCCCAGGGACAGTGTAGCTCCCGAGCAGTGCTTGGAGCAGGGAGAACAGCTGGGCAGGGAACACACACAGCTGGGCAGGGAACTCTGGGGCAGGGCAGGGTGCAGGCTGGGGACCCGGATGGGTGGCTCCTGGCTCTTTTGGGGGCTTGAGAGCCAGGCTGCATTTTATAGAAGCCGGGAACTGGAAGGTGCAGGGAGCGGCATGGGTGGTACACTGGGACTCCTCATCCACTGAGTCTGGGACACAGGACTGGGCTGACCTCGCTGTTTGACTCGAGTGGTCACTTTTTCTTTCTGAACTCGTTCCCTCCACAGAGGATCGGAATCTCCAAGAGTCCATGAAGTTCTGACATTTATGACTCGGGGTTGGAATGACCTTTATGAAATCAGCACCGTTACTGAGGAGCATGGGGGTGCCCGACCCTGAGCGGGGCTGTGTATGAGGCCAGGGAGAGGCCAGGATGTGGGAGCAGGACCCATCTGGTGGCCTCTGGGAGACGAAGGAACTGGGGGTGCGGAGGAGGGCTAGGGGCAAGCTCTAGACGAGGCTGATGGACCCCTTGCAGCCAAATGGGGGGGGAGGGCAGCTAGGAGACAAACCTGAAATGGTAAACAGACCCCTCCCCCTCCCACAGGCCCATCCCAGCCTCCCCGTGCCTCACTGCACCTCCTGACCCAGAAGCCAGTGTGTTTTCTGTCCCTTTTGCAAACACCTCCCTCCCAGCTTCTCCAGCCCATCCCAACCCTACCAGCTAAATCTCATCCCCTGGGTCCTCCGGTCTCCAAGAGGCCCCTGAGGAAAGGAAAGAGAACACCCATCGTGTATTCATTCCTTCAGAAAATATGTGCAAACTGCCCACGCTGGTGCTGTCCTAGGCACATGCAGTACGGTTGAGCAGGGATCCCTACTTCCCGGCTCACATGCCAGCCACACAGAGAGCACTAAATGGAATAGAAGAGAAGGTGGGTGATACGTGACATGGAAGGCGGGACGAAGCAGCGCAGGGCAAGGGGAATGGGGCGGCCGCAGTTTAAAAGAGGTGGTCAGTGTAAAGCAATTATACCCCAATAAAGATGTTTAAAAAAAAAAAAAAAAAAAAAAAAAAAAAGGGGGAGGGGAAGCGCTT
>NW_020173111.1:1684129-1781721 GCF_003031525.2 Neophocaena asiaeorientalis asiaeorientalis | reverse complement strand
AAAAAAAAAAAAGAGGTGGTCAGGCTAGGCCTTGCAGTGGCGTTGGGGCCGACTGGAAGGATTTGCGGGGAGCTAGCTCTGAGCCACAGTAATGGACCCAAGGCTCACAGCAGCTCCACGAGTCATCTACTTTACAGGCTCGGAGGGTGACTGCATAACCCAAGGTTGCTCAGCCAGTAGTAAGTGGTGAACTCAGGATTCAAACCCAAGTCCACTGATTCTGAACCCACACAGGGAAGTGCAGTGGCTGGGACTGGAGCATGGATGCCGGGGACCTGGTGAATGAGAGTCGAACCTCAGATTGGCCACATCTTAGCTGAGCCCCAAGCAGGCTACTCTGAGCCCCAAGTTCCTCATCTCTAAATGAGGGTCATGGCAGAGCCCTCCTCGTGGGATAATTTAGAGGATTAGAAAATGCAGTACACGGGGGATTTCCCTGGTGGTCCAGTGGGTTAAGACTCCGAACTCCCAGTGCAGGGGGACTGGGTTCGAACCCTGGTCGGGGAGCTAGAGCCCACATGCATGCCACAACTAAGAGTCTGTATGCCACAACTAAGAAGTCCCCATGCCACAACTAAGAAGCCCGCATGCCACAGCTAAGACCCGGCGCAGCCAAAATAAATATAAATAAATAAAAATAAATCTTTTAAAAAGAAAAGAAAATGCAGTACACAAAGTGTTTACACAGTGCCCGGCACCAGACAAGGCTGCAAAGTGACGACAAATCGTCACCGTCATTAGCTTCGTCATCGCCGTCGTCAGCACCGCTATCACCATCAACGTTGTCACCTTCATCATATCCCCATTATCCTCATCACATCGTCATTCTTTCTACTGTGTTTCATCTGCCCGAACCACACCCCAGAGCCCCCCACTAAGGGCGTCTGGTCTGTGGCCTGGGCCGGTTGATGGAGCCTCTACCAAGGGGCTGGCTGCTGTGAGAACGCTGCCTTCGTTGATGGGCAGGTTCCCTTTGGCTCCGTCTCCCCCGCGCTTGTTCCCTCGCTCCTCTCTCTCCAGGCTGATGAAATATGGACGAGCTGGCAATGGTGTGGCTGCCAAGCTGGCTGCCACCACCCCAGGGAGGGTGATGGATAGCCCAGATTACACTGGCCCGGCAGTGGGGAGGGGGGGAGAGCGGCAGCCGCATCCATGTCAGGGCCCTCCACCCAGCCTCCTCCAGCCCACCTCGTCTGGCAGCGCCTGCCCTCCCAGGAGCTGCCAGGGTCCCCATCCCAAAGGTTTGTGGCCTCTGTCATCTTGGCCCCTCACTACAGCTGGCGGTGGAGAAAGGGCTGGTCTCTTTGCAGATGAGGGACGTGAGGCCAGAGGGGGGAAGAGACCTTCAGAGTGAGTGGCTGTGAAGACTAGAACCTTCCAATTTCCCAGTCTAACGCTTTGCCACGGCCTTGTCAACACCTGTCCAGATACTTGAGGTATTTTCCATACTTGGGGAGCAATGTATCTTGGATGTTCTGAGCCCCGTCCCTGGTGTCAGGGAGTTTGGGTCCCAGCTCTGCCACTTAGAATGCCCTTAGGGAAATTAGTTATAACCCCTGGGCTCAATTTCCCCATCTGTTAAATGGAGATTATGATCCTAGTCATCTCCTGGATTCAGAAGCCCACCTTGGGACTTCCCTGGTGGCACAGTGGTAGAGAATCCGCCTTCCAATGCAGGGGATGCGGGTTCGAGCCCTGGTTGGGGAACTAAGATCCCACATGCCGCGGGGCAACTAAGCCCACGCGCCACAACTACTGAGCTCGTGCGCCTCAACAAGAGAGCCCGCGTGCCGCAAACTACAGAGCCCCCGCGCCCTACAGCTCGTGCACCACAACTAGAGTTAGAAAACCTGCACATCACAACTAGAGAGGAACCCGCACGCCACAATGAAGACCCCACGTGCCGCAACTAAGACCCGACGCAGCCAGAAAAAAAGAAATAAATAAAAGAAATAAGTATAAGATAAATAAATAAAAAAGACTCTGTGCTCCCAATGCAGGGAGCCTGGGTTCGATCCCTGGGGAGGGAACTAGATCCCACGTGCATGCCGCAACTAAGAGTTCGCGTGCCACAGCTAAGGTGCCCGCCTGCCGCAACTAAGACTCAGAGCAACCAAATAAATCAATAAATATTAAAAAAAAAAAAAAAAATAGAACCATACCTGGGTCAGGGTCTCTGAGGAATGCCGAAGCTCCCTGCCCTTCCCTTTTGCCTCTCCACAACCCCTGTGCATTTTCCCCTCCCCTGTGCTGCTCCTTCCACCTGGAATGACCTTCCCCCTCTCCACCTGGCGAGCCCAGGGTCCAGTTCAAATATCACCTCTGCTGGGAAGCCTTCCCTGGCCCTCATGTTTCTACATGGGGCATATAGCTCCCAATTTGGAAACATCACTGGGCTCGGCCACACGTGGGCCACAGCCTGGGTCCCACAGCACAGAGGTCCATCACTCGGCTGCCTCCCCCTCACAGTGTCCTGGCAAAGTCTTCTCCCTGGAGCCAGAGCAGGGGCTCGTTTTTGATGGAGAAGCCAGTCACTGAGGTAGCAATTGACAAAGGCTCCGGGCTTTATTCCTACCAGAGATGTCTGACTTTCCACAGGGGATGAGAAGTCAGGAATTGCTTTTCACAAACCCGAGGGCAGAATCAGGAGTGGTGGATTTTTACGATGAAGGATAGAATAAAGAAGAGATGTTTCGATCAGCTGAGACCCTACAAGCCCCCTAAATCCCACCATGCCAACAGCTGCCTGTGTCCCTCTGGGGCAGGGGCAAGTGTGTACCACCTGGACCCGGCCCTGCTATAAACACTTCCTGCTGCAGGATGCATAAAATCTAAAGTCTGGTGCCTGCCAGCTCCAGCCCCACCTTCCTCAAATCTTCTCGCTCCTAGTGTCCACCCCCCACCCCCGGGCACCACTTCCCACCACATGCACATTCCCTTATTTTATTTTTGCTATGCTGGCTTTAACGGTCCTCCCTCTGCTGAACTCTGCTGCCTCAGGGCTTTTGCACAGGCTCTTTCCTTTGCTTGTGATGCCCTTTCCTCAAGTCTTCACCTGGCTTATGTCTACTCATTCCCTCAGTCTCCACTGAAATAGCACTTCTTCAAAGATGCCTTTCCCAGCCCCTCGGACTGGGCTGAGCCTCTCTCTTTGCTCCCCAGCACCCCGAGCTTTTCCTCCATAGCACTTATCACAGTTTGTGATTGCACATCTTATTTGTATCATTGCTTGCATCCTGAGAGAGCCATGGCCAAGAGCGCGGACTCTGGAATCAGACTGTGTGGGTTTACAAAGAAGTTTTCCCTCACGTGAGCTGTGTGGCCCGGGCCAAGTTACTTCATCTTTCTGTGCTTCTTCAGTCTCCTTGTCTGTAAAATGATCCAGTAAAATCACCTCCTCGTGGCACTGCTGTGAGAGTTAAACGGGCTTGTGCAGTACAGCACTTAGAACAGCACCTGGTCCTTAGTGGGAACTTGATACACACCTACCTGGATTATGACCATCTGTCTCCACGTTGGAATGTGAGCTCTGTGAGGGCAGGGACTGTGCCCATTTGTTCACCAACTTACCTCTAAGCTCCCGTGCTGGCTACATGAATAAAAAATACTGGCACAGGAGCCAATACATAGTGAATGAATGAAAC
The DNA here is from genome assembly GCF_003031525.2 of Neophocaena asiaeorientalis asiaeorientalis. Lineage (NCBI taxonomy): Eukaryota > Metazoa > Chordata > Mammalia > Artiodactyla > Phocoenidae > Neophocaena > Neophocaena asiaeorientalis. The sequence continues at coordinate 1,778,077 of NW_020173111.1, read as the reverse complement.
TATGAATGCTGTAGTGAAGTGTTACCAAAAGTTTCCAGTTTTAGAAACCTTTGTAATTTTAAAGGATTCTGTGGACTCTCTCTAAAGGACTTTATGGAGAATAGTTTCACTTCAAGTATTCATTAATGGAGAAAGATAATAATAATATCATATCACCGCGTTGCTCTGAGTTCAGTAATGTTTTTTTTTTTTTTAAATATAAATGTGTTTATTTATTTATGGCTGTGTTGGGCCTTCGTTGCTGCGCGTGGGCTTTCTCTAGTTGTGGTGAGCCAGGGACTCTTTGTTGTGGTGTGTGGGCTTCTCATGGCGGTGGCTTCTCTTTGTTGTGGAACACAGGCTCTAGGCGCGCAGGCTTCACTAGATGTGGCACGCGGGCTCAGTAGCTGTGGCGCACAAGCTTTGTTACTCCGCGGCATGTGGGATCTTCCCGGCCCAGGACCCGAACCGTGTCCCCTGCATTGGCAGGCGTATTCTTAACCAGTGGGCTACCCGCGTCCCCCGCATCGGCAGGCGGACTCCCAGCCACTGCGCCACCAGGGAAGCCCTGGCTAATGGTTTTGGTCATTGGTGATCTCTTGCTGCCGAATTCCGATGGTGCCTGTTCTGACAGTATGATTCTGCCTCTGCGCTCAGACGCTCCCGGCTCTTGGCTGGGGCGGCACTCCACTCCCCTGCTTTTCTCCTGCTCGTGTGGGGCTCATGTGTGGGGCACTGCTGCCCTAGAAACAGGGCAGCTGGTGAAAGTAATTGATAGATGCAGAGGACCTCGCCCAGTGCTGGTGCGTGGAAGGCTCGCCATCAGTCTGCTCTCCTCCGTCTGCTGCCGGGGAGGCGTGTGAAGGGATGCTTCACCAGGGGCCTGCTGCTGCTTCACGTCTCGGCGCCTCCTGTGGGGTCCGCAGGAATGGACCCAGGGAAGAGGCTGCTGCCTGCCAGCACACACACCGTCTCCCACCCCCACCCCCCTGCTTATTCCAGGCCTCTCCCCTCCCACCCGCTTGCTTACCCACACAGCAGCACCCTCACATCGGTCCCCGTCTGGCCCAGTGGCCACGAGGGAGCCCCCCCGCCAGCCCCCACCTGGGGCGGCACTGGCTGGGGTCTGGTCAGATCCTGGGATGCTGACGGCTCCCCTGCATCTCAGTTATGATACCCAGCAGATCGCTGACAGCGGTTCCAGGATAGATGGTTGGACCTGCAGGCCAGGGGACAGGACCAGCAGCTGCTGGGGTTTTGGTGTTTTTTGGGGTTTTTTTTTCCATATAAAGTAACAAAGAAATCAAAACAGGCCAATCATTTTTTAATTAAATCAAGCTCACAGGAGGAGTATGCTGGATCTCTGAAAAACAGGGCAGCACCATAGGTGCTCAGAATCGCAGAGAATGGAGACTCAGAATCTCAGAGTTGGCTCTGAGTCACAGAATCTTAGAGAAATATACCCTTACGGTACCAGAGTCACAGCTCTTAGAATCATAGAGCCTTAGGTCTCTAACGAGGCAGGTGGTTACGAGAAGGGGGCTAGAACACTTAAATGCCCACATTCTCATCCTGCCGCTTCCACAGATTGGCTGTGTGATGCAGGGCAAGTTACTTCACTTTTCTGTTTTCCAGTTTCCCCTGCTGTAACATCAAAGCGGGGCTGTCACGAGAATTCTGTGGATGCTGTTACGACGTGCTCTTAGGCCAACATATCTTAGAAGCATAATCCTCGGTGGTCTTTAATTCTACCTTACTGTGCATTGCATGCAACCCAAGAGATGCTTATCACCTCCAAAAACAGAGTTGACCACCTCAAGAGACAGCTAATTCTATTTTCAAATAGCTCTGATTGAGAGCTGAGGACTTCTTGGGAACTTCTACCCACCATGAGGACTGTCCGTACCTTCCATTCTTGCTTATTCTCTTCCATGGGGCAGATTTACACGAGTAAAATTCATCATCGGTGCCATTAACCTGCACCAGTTAAGGGCCCAAAGGCTCCACACTAAGTGCTTGCTGCCAGAACTGTTAAACCATGGGCAAGGATGCCCTCTATTCTATACACAGAAGACCCACTCATTCATCCATTCAACAGGCTCTGTTCTAGGTGTCAGGGACTGGGGGGTGGGCAGACCCAAGGTCCCTGCACTTGGGAAGCTTACAGTCTAGTGGGAAGGATACTAATTAAACAAGCAACAGCACTGTGGGTGGTGGGGAAGGTACTGAAAGGGGCAGCACAGGCACCCCGGGTGTACCCCAGGTTCTGGGATGAGAGATGGAGGCTAAATTGTATTTCCTTCGAGTTTTCCGTGTGGTGTTGAGCACATTTCTGAGCCTTGATTTTCCAAATGACCAAGAATTAGAAGCCCTAGGGACTAGGATAGGTAGGCCCACCTCCCCACAGGGCACTGGGAGGTTCCCGAGAGACAATAAAGCAGGTACTGCCATGGTCTGCCCTCTTCCCCACTAACAGGGTTGAATGGCACACAACCTGAGATGATTAGGAGATGAACCCCAGTTGGCTTAAGGCTATCATGGCAGTCTCTGTCCTTTACCACTCATTGGTCTTGAGTGGGCATGTGGTCCCATTCAGAGTCATAATAATATAAAAAGGAATCTCTGGAGGGTGTGGTGAGTGGCAGGATGCTTCAAGGTAAAGATTTTCCTCTTGATGGAAGAGAAAGCCACACGAGGAAAGGTTTCTTTGCTCCTTTCCCTCTGTTCCTATTTTGGACACTGTTGTAAGAGGATGTGATGCCCGGAGTTGTGGCAGTCATCTTGAGACCACGAGAGGTCAAGCCTAAGGTCAAGTACCTACGAGCTGAGGGTGCTAGAGTGGAAGATGATGCAACAGACTGAATGTTTATGTCCCCACAAATTGCAGATGTTGAAATCCTAACCCTGGATGTGATGGAATTAGGAGGTGGGGACTTTGGGAGGTAATTAGGTCATGAGGATGGAGCCCCCATGAATGCAATTAGTGCCCTTACAAAAGGGACCCAAGGGATCGTGTGCCCTCTTTCTGCCGTGTGAGGATACAAGGAGAAGTTCGCAGACTGCCATCCAGAACCTGATCATACTGGCACCCTGATCTTGGACTTCCAGCCTCCAGACTGTCGTTTATAAGCCACCCGGTCTACGGGACTTTGACAGCAACCTGAATGACTAAGACAGATGGAAAGAACTAGGTGCCAGGTGACACTGTTAAGCTGCAGAATCAACCTTAGGACAACCTACATCCAGACATTTTGCTAAGTAAGCAATAGATGTCCTGTGACATAAGCTACCGATAGCTGAGTTTTCTGTTCTTACAGCTAAACATGCCCTGTCTTCACCTCCCCAGTTCCTACTTAACCTTCCAAAGCCAGGGGAGCCATTATCCCTCCTTCATACAGTCTTGCTGACTATCCACAAATATTTATCAAGCACTCACATGGCTCCTGTTTTAGGTGACAGTATAGTGGTGATCTTGGAGAGGTAGCAGTGAGCAGTGGCATGAAGCAAGATCTTAATTCCCTGCCTAGTAATTGATCCTGGGGAGCCCGGATGAAAATCAGGAACACTACCCGCCAGACCAGCAAGGGCTGGAGGCTAGAAGCTGTTTTTCCCTGGCACTTACCCCCAGTGAAAAATGCATTTCTCACGGAGGCAAAAACTGTAAAATCAGGTGCAAAGTTTATTATTAGAGACATAGCACAACAACAAGTGGGAGAGCACATAGAGAAACAGTTTAGTTAAGATAGAAGCAAGGCAGAGCTGCACACCCGTAGAGAAGGGGTGTGGTCGTCCCCCCTAAGGAGGAGGAGTGCAGTAGAGGCGGTAAAGTCATTTATGTAGGGAGTTCTTCCAGGTGTTTGTCTTCCTTCTGGCCAATCGTCTTGTTTTTCCTCCCTGGCTAATTTGTTTCAGGACCCTCCCCCCAGGTGCAAACGCACCTCTCAGCCAAGATGAATCTCCACGCAAAGGCGTCTGGGAGAAGCAAGGCTCATTATGGCCTGGCATTGTCCCCTGACTTTGTTCTTGATCCTTTACTCAGACAAGGTTTTGCCCCTCTTTGTTCCTGCCACGACTGTGTCTTAAGGCGTCCACAAGAGACAAAGCCTGGCTATTAACCCTGTTCCCGTTGTTACTTCCATTTCGGAGGGCAAACAGGAGGCTGATGTTAAATGCCTAACCTGGAGCCCACCTATCTCCTGTCTCAGGAAATGCAAACAGGAGGCCAGTTGTAAATGTCTGGCCTGAAGCCCGTCTATCTCCTGCCTCAGTTGGAAGAGAAACAAAAATAATTAAATAGATGATTGAACTGATTATAAATGGTGACGAGTTTTATACATTGAGCAATGGGGTACTGACATACAGAATGTCAAAGGAACCCCTTTTGGTCGAGTCATCAAGAAGGCCCTTCTGAGGAGGTGACATTTAATCAGAGCCCTGAACGAGGGCACGGTGCAGGGTGGGTAGATTTCCAGCTGGCGAAACAACCTGAGGTGGGAAATAGCTCAGCGTGCTTAGAGGGTGGAGAGAGGGTAGAGCCAGGTTGTAGGATGGCATGACAAGCTTGGGTTCCATTTTAAGGGGCGCCAGTGAGAAAGTTTAAGCCAGGAAGCGGCTCAGTCAGATTTCTGCTTTAAAATGCTCCCTCTGGCTGCCATGGCGGGGATGGGCTTCCCAAATCCTCCCCAGCCGCCCCTGGGCTCTGAATTCCCCTAGACCACCTCTGCCCTGGCCTCTTTGTTTCAATCCTCTGCCTGTTGCTGTTGTCGCCTCTCAGGCACAATCTCCTCCCAGGTTGGGACCCCTTCAGCCTCTCCTCTACCCTCAGCACCTGGCACACTGGCTGACAGCCCCTTCCTCCAAAGCAGTCAGCACCCAGCAAGCCCTTCCAGGCACTGTGCTGTCTCCCAGGGGTCAGCAGCCTGACAACACGCTTCATGAAAGTGGCCCACCCCCTCCGCTCGGTCCACACCCCTGACCTCATGCAGCAGGCAAGGCTGGGGCCGCCACGGACTGGCACGAGGCCTGGGTTTGCTCAGTTTTATGACCATGCCTGTGTCTAGAAACGGAAAAGCCAGGCGAGTCTAGTAATTGATTAATGTCTCCCCGTTAATATCACCAAGCTGGACTTCTCCCTCCCAGCCCCAGTTGTCCCCAACTCTTCCCCCTCCCCCTCCTTTGGCTGAATCAGGCTGTCCAGGGACACAGGAGAAAAGGACAGAAAGAAGACGTGTTCCCTAGCCTGAAAAGCAACGCAGACACTCCCTCAGATCGTCAGCAACCCTCCAGCTTTGCGGGGAGTAGACATCCCACCACCAACCAGAGCTGTGCTAGCAGCTGGTGGCCTCTGGGATCAAAGGACAGCATATCTGATGGCTCCAGGGTAAATCAGGTCTCCAGGCCCGCAATGGAGGGTGGGAGACAGGGAGATTTGGAATGTCCTGGAATGTCTTGGTCTCTTCCCTCTGCAGCCTGGTCACATCCTTCCTCCTGTGACATTTATTGCTCTGGACTGTATGTTTCAGATACCAAGTTTTGGCATCCTGGAACACCAAGAACCCTTAGAGATCAACCCAGGCCTGTCCAATACCCATGGGAGAGGAGTCACACCCCAGCTAGTCACCCTGGCCCAGGGGAGCTGCAATTCTCAGCGACGGGAGAGCGAGGGCCACAGGGCTGCTCTGGAACCTCTGAGAGTCTGAATCACATCTCTACATGATCAAACTCGTCCCCCACCCTCACCCCTTGCAGGATCACTGGGCACGCCATGGTTAAGAGCTCGCCCTCTGAGCCAGGCTGCCTGGGCTGGAATCTCTGTTCTCCCACTTCCTAGGTGTGTCAGTTTCCCCGTCCGTAACATGGAGATGATAACAGAACCTTCGCGACAACTCTGACATGTAATGTGCTCAGAACAGGGCCTACCACACAGTAAGTGCTCCATAAGAGTGGGTGGCTGTTCTTATTTGCCACTGAGGCTTCTCAAGCCAGAGACAGGCAGGGGGCTCACCCACGGCAGCCCCGCAAGACTGGCAGGTCCCAGGCTGGAACGCGGGTCTCCTAACTTCCAGGCCAGCGCTCTGTCACTGAGCTCACAGAGCTCTGATGGCTGCAAAGGCCTTGGGAGATGCACTGCCAAGGCATCGAGCTGCCCCCAAATAGCCACACGCAGAGACACACACCATCTCCCCAAGGGACACACACGAAATCACAGCCAGATGCACAACGTATGTGTACGCCCAGCCTCCGATGCTGAGATACTGATGCTTAGAGCAGCGCGCACACACATGCGCTCTCTCTCTCTCTCTCTCTCTCTCTCTCCCCCCGGGCTTTTCACCTCACTGCCTTCTCTCTTTCCTTCCTTTCTGTCGCCTCACCCTTCCTCTCCCTCCACCAGCCACGTATTTGTGGCTGTTTTCCCAAAATCCCTGGCCTGTCTGGAAGGAGGGGTGATGCTGTCAGCTCCTGTTGCCAACCAGAAGCCCAAACTTCTGTTCCCAGCCTTAGGTCTCAGTGTCCCTGCTCACCTGGAGGGTCCGAGTAGGCCGTGGGGTGGAGGTTTCAGCTGGAGCCAGCTCCGAGCTGCGGGCCTCCAGCTGGGGGCCACCTCCTCCTACACTCATCCCCCCGGGAATGTCACGGGGCAGCTGGGGGCTCTGGCTGAGGCCCTCGGGGAGTGGGAGGGAAGCTGGGGTCTTCATGATCTCCACCATCACGGCAGCTCAGAGAGGTCCAACCTTCCAGAGCCCCCCACGTTGTATGAAAGATGGAGCCTCAGACTTTACAGTATCAGGGCGGGAAGGACCCCCTCCCAGCCATCTAATCCAGCCCCTCCTTTTACAGATGGGGAGATTGAGTCTCAGAAAGGGGATGAGATTTGCCCAGGGTCACACAGCAGAAGCCGACTCCCAGCATGGACTCTCTCCTGGATTCACACTGAGGGTCGTGAGGTTGATCGCCAGCCAGATGCTGACCCCACATGGCACTGCTCACCAGTCCCCGCCCCACAGCCCTCCAGGCCCTCCAGACACGGGCTGTGATTCCTAAGCTGAGGCCACACAGTTCTTTTGTGATGGTCTCCAGAGTCAGAAAGCTTCCCAGAGCCTGTCTAGAGACTCGGCTGTGATTTTTTTCCCTCTCCCTTCCTGTTTATTCAACCCCTTGGCAAAAAGCCCCAGGGGAGAGAATTTATGAGAGGGGGAGGAGGGAAGTGGGGAGAGATGGGCTGGGGAGATGAGGATGGTTGATAAAAAGAAGAGGAGAGAGGAGGGAAGAGAGAATTTAAGGAGAAAGCAACACAGGTTGTGTGTTCGTACGAGCAGGAAGGGCTTGGCTGACCAGGATCTGCAGGTCCAGGGAAAACCCTCCCTGAGAATCTCTCAGCTGGACTGCAGGTGCTTCCATGCATGCCTGGGTTGGGGAGGACATCTCGGGGTCCCCGGGCCACTCCCAGGGGGAGAGGCAGCTGGGAATGCTGCACCAAGGAGCCCCCCACCCTTCTCAGGGTGCCCATGTTCCTGCCCCTATGCAGTGTTCAGCAAAGCCCTGGGATGCACAGGGCCCCAGAAAGCACCATGTATACAGCAGGGGCTCCATATATGCTGCATGGACACCTGGTAGGAAACAGCCGGGGTCTTGCCCGGGCCCTGACTGATTTGACGTGTGGCTTCAAGCAAGATTGTTCCCCTCCTGGGCCTTGGCTTCCTCCTCTGTCCAGTAAGGGGACACGCTGGGTGGTGGCTAAGGGGCGTTCCGGCTCTGATGGCCCAGGGGTTTGGAATTCTAGAGGTCACCAGCTAAATGTCATACAATAGCCTTGACACAATAGCCTTGACCTCCCCCACCCCATCCACTCCCAGTTCCACACGCAGAGGAGGTGCCAGGGCTCCCCAATATTCCAGCAAGTCCCCGAGGGGCTCACATTCTCACCCTGCCTCCTGGGTGCCTGGTGTTCAGGAGAGCGTCAACCTACACCTGAGACCCGGCTGCTTCGTTCAGGCCTGACTCCATCCACCCACACTGAATGTTCCAGGGAGATGCCTTTCCACGTTCAAACATCATCCTATGTATTGGAGAAACGACGTAATTCTTGGGGGAAAAAATGGAGGGGGGGAAGACATGAAACTAGAGTGGCAGAGCTGGGTGTTGGGTTCATGGAACTTATTATCCTGTTTAGTGATGTCCATAATAAAATGTCACATAATAACACAAAATTTTAAATGCATCTTTCTGAGATGCCTGTGGAATGCACCATAGGTAGTCAAAGGAAACACTCCTGCTCCAATAATATTAACAGTAATGTGACACCTATTGGCAAGTTTGAAATCTAAGGAGGTTGAGGAGAGTGTATAGTGCCCTGGGATTTCACAGTGGTTTACAGGGGCTTATGTGTTAATATGATAGAAAAGCTAAATACACTGCTTCTTTCCACCTGTCCACAGAATCAGGCTGCATTGTCAAGTCCCTTGGATATTTTCAAGGGTTTGGAACCATTCTATATAATAAGCACTTAACCACTTCATGCTAATGAATATGTCTTGCTTAGTGGGTTTTTTTGTGGGGTTTTTTGTTTGTTTGTTTTGTTTTTCTTTGGCCGCGCCACATGGCACGCAGGATCTTAGTTCCCTGACCAGGGATCGAACTTGCGCCCCCTGCAGTGGAAGCCTGGAGTCTTAACCGCAGGACCACCAGGGAAGTCCCCTTGATAAGTGTTCTTTATCTTTGTGTTATATGTATGGTTTTCCTCTTATTTTGAATTAAGTATGTCCACAGAATTACTAACATTATTTTTGAAATGGAAAAAAAGAGTAATTCAGGTCAAATAAATATTTTCATAAAGTTTTAAAAAATGTCCTGTCTCTCTCATCTCTTCTCCCTCTGTCCCTCCACCCCACCCGACTCCTGCCCCAACAGCAGATCCACTGGTCTCCTGCAGAGTGGTTTTACTCCCTTCCCTCTGCCCTGCTACACGCCCAGGCCTCCCACCCCATGCATTCAGCAAGGACTCAGCAAAGACTGTTTCCTCCCTAAGAAGAATCCTGGGACTGCAGGATGGATGCAGGACCACAGAGGCCAAAGTGTGACCGGGAATGAAGGAGGCAGGTCAAGATGAGGTCCGGACCATCCTAGCACCGATGGAGGAATCTCTTGCCCTGTGGCGCTTGCATTGGGAGTGATTTGGGGACCAGGGTCTTCCCGTGCCCGTGAGGACTCTTCTGAGGTGACTGGCTTTCTGCTGATCCCATGCCCAGGCTCTGCCTACTAACCAGACACAGGAACCTGATGGGACCTTAGGACCAACAAGCCCAGCTTCCTTGCTTGATAGAGGAGAGGAGACACTCGATGTTACACAGCAGAGTCTGTGGGCATTGGATGCTAATCTGACCAGCCTCTCCCTTGCAGAGAATCTTGCAGTGGTTCCCACCGCCCACAAGACAAGGTCAGATGCCCTGGCCTTGGCGCCCAAATTTTCAAGACCTGCTCCTGCCCCCCATTCAGCACCACCTCCCACCAGTCTCCCCAGCCTCACACCCTTCCCTCCGTCTTTACCCAGACAGCTCTATCAAGGGGCGGGGCTGGCATTGAAAGTGAGTCAGACTCCAGAGCCCACCGTTCTAACCACTCTGCTCTCCTTCCTCAGCCAGGGCGAGGGAGAGGCGATGGAGACCTGGTTCCTGCTTCCCAAATCTGTGCCTTCCCTTTCACTTCCCGGACACCACTGGGCAGAGGTGAGAAGTCAGGAGGAGAATGGGCGGGAGTGGGGAAGGCAGGCAGAACGGTCCCGCCCTTTGCCACATCCTCCATCACTCTTGTTCTTGAAAACCTCAGAGAGAAGACAAGTCTAGAGCTGGGCCTGTGCTGGGTAGAAAGCTAAAGTCTTCTGCTTCTCTCTTGCCCCATACCTTTACTTCCAGGAGCCCAGGCAGGACCAAATGAGGGGAAAATATTGCCGCCTGCTGAGGGTGGGGCTCTGTCCCTCCCTGCCCTTTACACTGCCTCCCTTTCGCTGTGACCCCTGAGGCAGACATCCCGCTCTCCCCCCGACCCTACCTGCTCGTCCACTGTCAGCCTCAGCGTCACTGAGGGATGCTCACCAGGTGCATCCTGGGTAAGAAAGGGGTCTTGGGGGCCCGCCCCGCTGGGTTTAAATCCTACCTCTGTCACGTATTATCTGTGTGGCCTCAGGTGAGAAACGGAATCTCCCTCTGCCTCCGTCTTCTCATCTGGGAGATGGGAGCAGTAGCAGTGCTTGTCTCCTGGGGTCGCTGTGCCAAGGAAACAAGTGAAGATATATTAAGTGTTGCAAAGGGTGTCTGGCAAATCATTAGAACACCAGCAGTGTTAGCATTGGGTGCTTAGCCCAGGGCACCAGGCACTGGACTAAGTTTTCCCTCTCAGCTCATCTAGCTGGCTGGCCCTAGGCGGGTTACCTAAGCCGCAACTCTCTGCCTCCGATGTGAAATGGGCACAGTCATCGCACTGCTTTATAGCACTGAATACGGTGACCGGCACGGGGACGGCCATTCTCAAGATGGTGTTAATGACAGTGATGTGCTTGCCCTCAAGGAGCTCGCAGTCTGGCAAAGGGGCAGCCGGCGAGCTGCTGGCCTCTCATCTGGCAGCTCAGCAGCTGCGCTCCGGGAGCCCCTGGGACAGTGTGTGGGAGCCGCCAACGCGCCTGGCAGCTCAGCGGAGGCTGCAAGTGCAAAGGCGTGGAGGGAGCGGGCATGGCGCCTGTAAGGATAAAGGACACCCCATAGACCTTCTTACCCTCTCCAGGCTTCCTCCAATGCAGCTGAGGGGACTGGCTGGAGGTGGCAGCTCTGTGTCAGTGGGGGGATAAAGAAGCAACTCGTGTCCAAACTCTTAATTCAAAAAGACACATGCATCCCTATGTTCATAGCAGCACTATTCACAATAGCCAAGACATGGAAGCAACCTAAACGTCCACTGACAGATAAATAGATAAAGAAGATGTGGTACATATATACAATGGAATAGTACTCAGCCATAAAAAAGCATGAAATAATGCCATTTGCAGCAACATGGATGGACCTAGAAATTGTCATACTAAGTGAAGTAAGTCAGGCAGAGAAAGACAAATATCATATGATATCACTTATATGTGGAATCTAAAATATGGCACAAATGAACCTATCCATGAAACGGAAACAGACTCACAGACATAGAGAACAGACTTGTTGTTACCAAGGGTTAGGAGGAGGGATGGACTTGGATTTTAGGGTTAGCAGATGCAAATTAGTATATATAGAATGGATAAACAACAGAGTCCTACTGCATAGCACAGGGAACTATATTCAATATCATGGGATAAACCATAATGGAAAAGAATATAAAAAAGTATGTATATACATGTATAACTGAGTCACTTTGCTGTACGGCAGGAATTAACACAACATTGTAAATCAACGATATTTCAATTTTTAAAAATTCACAAAAAAGGAATAAAAGAAGCAACTCATGTTCTAGTCATCTGCAAGGAGAGACCATTAAGGAGACATTCTTGGGAAGAAGGAGGAGGGGAGAGACTGGGCTGTGAATCTGGAGATCTGGGACCAGCTGCTATGTGACACTGGACAAGTCGCCTGACCTCTCTGGGCGTCAGCTTCATCTTCGGTCACGGGTGCGGTCTGAGATTCTGATTAATCTACACTTGCCCCGCTGGCCTGGGAAATCAAGCCTGTGGTCGGGGACAGTTGTCCTGGGTCTCCATGCAGGTCACTTCCCAGATTTCTCCCAGTCCCCTGGGACTTGCTGCATGGGAATGCCAAGCCCAACCTTCTTCAAAGCCACTGGGTATCCAAGCTGCCTGATATCCCCCACCCTCATCCTCCACCACTGTCCTCCAGCCCCAAAGCAAAGGCGAAAGGCTGGCAGAGTCCCGTTTGGTGGAAGGCAAGAACTAAACTTTGTGGCACACCTACTATGTGCCAGATTCTTGGCAGGTATGAACTCCTTCACTTCTATCAATAACCCAATGAAAAAACAGTGGTTTCCATTTTATAAATAGGGAAACTCAGATTCAGAGAGGTTAAGTCACTTGCCCAAGAACACCCAGCCAGTTAGTGGCTGAGCCAGGATTCCAAGTCAATGCAAAGTCAGCTGCTTGTCCTCTGCCATGATGCTCTGGGGGCCAGAGGCACACCAGACTCCTGCCCCTGCAGCTCGAGATGCAGAGCGAGGAGGAGACATAAGGCCAGAGAGAATGGAGGCCACCCCAAGCAGGGGATAATGTCATGAGCACTGTCCTCACCTCCAGAAATGGCAAAAAAGTTCCCTTCCTTCTGGGTCTTCTGAGAACTCCCTTTGCAACTGCTCATTCATGGAGGAAACAGCCATGCACCAAGCATCTACCACACTCCAGCTCCAAGCTGGGCATAGCTGCAGTGACCAACACACAGTCCCTTCCTCTTGGGGCTTATGGTCCAGGGCAGGAGACAAAGGAGGTCCAGAGTGTGCTAAATATCATGGCGGAGTAGCCTGGAGGCTACATGAGCCCAGAGGAGGGACCTCTATGCTAATCCAGAAATCAGGGAAGGCTTCCTGGAAGAGGGTCCAGGTACAAGTGGTTTCTCAGTGGGCTCAGACAGAGGAAGGTCTGTCTTGTTCACTTCTATTTCCCTAGGATTGAGGACAATGCCTGGCAAAAGCGAGCTCTCAGGAAAAACGGCTGAAATGATTTGCTTAATTGGAAGCCCCATGACAAAAGATGAAAGCTGGTAAGATGTTAAGCTGTTAAGAAAGATGAAGTATATAAAAAAGAAATGAATAGGGCTTCCCTGGTGGTGCAGTGGTTGGGAGTCCGCCTGCCGATGCAGGGGACACGGGTTGGTGCCTGGGTCCGGGAGGATCCCACGTGCTGCGGAGCGGCTGGACCCGTGAGCCGCGGCCGCTGAGCCCGTGTGTCCGGAGCCTGTGCTCCGCAACGGGAGAGGCCACAGCAGTGAGAGGCCCGCGTACGGCAAAAAAAAAAAAAAAAAAAGAAAAGAAAAGAATAGGGTTGAAGATGCTGCAGGTGCATGGGGACTCAAGCAGGCGGTGGGGACGGGTGAGCTCTGTCTTCAAATCCTGCAAGGCACTCACTGGGAAGAGGAAACTGACTGGACCTAGGGAAACCCAAGGGGCAAAGGCAGGACTAATGAAAGGAGACATGCTGGGCTCAGTGTAAGCAGGAGCATTTCAACAGTTCAGCAGTTAGAAAGGTCGAAAGCTGGCTCGTGAAGTTGAGTCCCCTGTTAGAGGGGTTTGAGTTGAGGCTGGATGACCATGTATTAAGGATGCTGGAAAAATAAAGAGAGCAAAGAGCCTGGTGGGAAGTGCTGTCAGCTGACTTTGTAATGTCCCACCTGTGGCTGAGTCTGGGATTTGCCTACCCAACCGCCGACTCACTTTAGCCTTACTAACGAAACTCCCATTCAGGGTGGAGCATCACAATGCCCAATAAAAGGCTAAAAATGATTATTCTAAGCCATTTACATCTACTCCATTCCCCTTTGCCAGACCCTTTTCCAGCTTGCTTTGCAGTAGCAGTAGCTATGTGACACACTTCTGGCCGATGGTATGTAAGGGCAGGTCTGCTGAGCAGACTTCTAGAAAACTTCTAGAAAAAGTCTTGTGTCCTCCACACACCCTACCCACCCACTGCTGAGCTGGCCCTTTTCATCCATCCTCATGGGGATGATGGTGTGAGGACATGATGCTTGGCAGCCATTTTGAGACCATGAGGCAACAAAGCATAAGGCTGAAAACCAATTTCTCAGGATGGAAAAGTTCAAGATAGGAAAGTTTAGCAATTCTATGATACACCATATTTTCACATTCTGACATCTTTGGAATCAAGATATAGCTTATAATAATCATTGGGTGTCAAGAGTATAATTGGCTTTTTTTATTCAATCATTGGAGGTACAGCATGGGATCTGCCCAATACCCCATAAATACTATGGTGGAACCATGATTCCAATCCAGATGTTTTCCATCCTAGCATGTGAAACATGATCTGGGAAAAGGGAGGGAGGGCCACAAACAGACTAAACCCCTTTTATGTGCCAGGCACATGGCCAAGCACTTCACAGGCACCGCTTCTCCTAGCCCTCACACCACCCTGAACTTGACCACGGTCACACACCTGGTAGGTGGTGGAAACAGGACTTAGATCATCTGACTCCAGAGTGGAGGCTCACACCATTTGTGTCCCTCTGTCCTCCAGCTGTGCCCCCTTCCAGTTCCACAGCCGAGGGTCTAAGCACAGGAGCCATCACCCCCTCACCAGTTGCCACTGCCCCTGTGGTTTTCATCCACTTGCCCCTTTCCCTCTGCTCTTCACCCCAAGAGTTTGATCTTCATCCCGAAGGCCATGAGGAGCTGCCACAGTCCTTTTAAGAGGGAAGTGACCTGGTCACTAGTGAGTTATTCCTTTGAGTTAAGCATTGCCCTCTCCAGCCTCCTTGCTTAAAAGGCAGGTGCCCCTGGGAGGGGAAGCACACACATGACCTGCCCCTGAAGGGGGCCAAGTCTTACAATAGCCAAGACATGGAGACAACCTAAATGTCCATTGACAGATAAATGGATAAAGAAAATGTGGCACATACAGACAATGGAATACTACTCAGCCATGAAAAAGAATGAAATAATGCTGCTTGCAGCAGCATGGATGGACCTAGAGATTATCATACTGAGTGAAGTAAGTCGGAAAGAGAAAGACAAATACCATATGGTATCACTTATATGTGGAATCTAATATATGACACAAATGAACTTATTTATAAAACAGAAACAGACTCACAGACATAGAGAACAGATTTGTGGTTGCCAAGGGGGTGAGGGGTGGGGGAGGGACGGACTGGGAGTTTGGAATTAGCAGATGCAAACTACTATATATTTAATGGATAAACAGCAAGGTCCTACTGTACAGCACAGAGAACTATATTCAATATCCTGTGATAAACCATAATGGAAAATAATATGAAAAAGAATGTATATGTATCACTGAATCACTTTGCTGTACCGCACAAATTAACACAACATTGTAAATCAACTCTACTTCAATAAAATAAAATTTTTTTAATTAAAAATAACCTTACCATACAGACCGGTTGTGAGTATCAAATAAGACAAAGAATATAAAGTATGTAGCATAGGGCTAGAGCAGAGAACTCTATAAATATCACTATTACTATTGTTGCTATTGTCTAATAATCACATCTGTAGGAACGAAGGCTCAGAGAGGGGACATGAATTGCCCAGGATCACACGGCCAGTTAGTGGCACAGCTGGAACCAGAACCTGCGTTTCTCTCCACTTAATATAATAATAAAAATAACAATAATAGCGGCTAACACTTACCATGTAACAGGCACTCTTCTGTTTTGTGTCTGTTTTCTCACTTAACTCTCACAACTCTGTAAGATAGGTATTATTAGTATCCTTATTTTATAGATGAGAAAACTGAGCTCCAGAGAAGTTAAAGAATTTTCCCAAAGCCACAAAGCCTGTCAGTGGTGAAGTGAGGATTTGAGCCCTGAGAGTTCCGGCCCCAAAATTCAGCATGTGCTTGTCATATGTGTAGCCAGTTCACTAAATGCCTTTACCCTGGACATGCCTGATGCAAAGACGTGACTCTAGTGGCAGTGGTCAGGCCCCATGACAGGGGAACCAGGTCCGCCTGGTAGGACCCTTCACAGCACACAAAGTGATGGAGCCGCTGCCCCACCTGCTGCTCCTGGGCGCCTCCTGGGGCCCCCGTGTCGGGCAGACGCTGACTTCCTGAGCTGGCACGGTTGCCCAGCGCCACAAAGCCATCCCTGGCTCTGCACAGTATCCCTAGATGCCTGAAGGCTGTGTTCAAAGAGGCAGCGAGACCAGGGCCAGGAACACATGGGTGCCAGCCCAGCCCATGGTCCCCGTGGAGGCTGCAGGCCCCGCATCGGCCCCAGGCGGCGGGAGCATCACTCAACTGCTCCCTAGCCTTGGAATATTCCCTTCCTGGTTCCAGCACAACCTCTCCCTGGCCTGCACATTCCTCCTCACCCAGCGCTCTCAGCCACAGGGACAGATGCCACAGCCAGCCTGGTCCACAGTTCAGACTTGCAAAGCGACTCTGTCCTCCCTCTACCAACGGTGTGCAAACCTGCTTCTTAAGTGGGGCACGTGGAGATTGCTTAGAGGCTGAGAAGAGAGAAATTGGGGGGTGATGGAACTGTTCTGTGTCTTGATTGCGATGGTTAACCAATTGAGTGCATTTGTCAAAACTTGTAGAACTGTGCACTAAAAATGATAGACTTCAGTAGATAACACTGCAAGAAACCTGACTAAAAATCACATATAAATGTAAACACAGAAATAAACATAGGATTAGAAAAGAAGGAGCCCCTGGGCACCCGGCCACTCAGACCAGGCCAGCACAGAGGACACTGCAGTGGGAGAAAGCCTGTCCCCTCCCTCAGCCACCTCATACAGCCCACGGGCGCATCCTGCTGGCTCACCCCCCAAACACTCCCAGAATCTGCGCCTTTGTCCGGGAGCATCCATCCCTCGGGATGCTTGGGGCTCCCCACCTCGTTGAGCCTTTTTCACATGTGAGGTCCATGTTGGGTTTATTCCCATCACATGTGAGACCAAACTGAGGCTTGGAGGGACCGAGGAACCTGCTCACAGCCTCCCAGCTAAAAACATGAATAACGACAAGGCTATGCATTATCCCTTTATCTTCACAGCAACCTTGATTTTATGGAGGAGAAAAATGATGCACAGAGATGTTGGTCAACTTTTAAAATTCATAGCTCGTGATTTCTTTCCTTGGTTGAAATAAATATAATTTTTATACCTTTTTAAAAAGCACAGAGAGGTCAAGTAACTTGCCCAAGGTCACACAGCTTATAAAAAGGCAGAGTTAGGGGTCGAACCTGGAGACTGGCCCCAAGGTTCAGCTCTCAGCCACTATTCTCTTTTCCCGCTAAAGAGGCGAGCAGCCTCCACCTCCGCCGTCTCTAGAGACTGTGCTCAGAGCCATTACTCTTCCTAGTGGTTCACTGTGGGCCCAGGCACCTCCTTCTAAGAGCTGAGCTGGCGGGATGGGCAGTCCCCAGGGCAGTCCCATGGGAGGGCGCAATTTAGCCACCCCTGGACGACACTGTCCACCGGTCCCTCCTGTGTAAGCCCAGCGAAAACGCCTCATTCGGTTCTGCCACAGCTGTGTGACTTTAAGAAGTTACTTCACCACTCTGTGCCTGGGCCTTGTCTGTGTAGAGGATGATGGGAGCACGAACTCCCAGGCCACCGTGAGCCTCTAACAAGTGAATATGTGTACAGCACACACAGCTGCATCCAGCAGGGACCAACTCTCCAGGAGTGCAACCAGTGTGGTCTCAAATAGCATTTTCATCACTGTGCAAGGAAGGAAAGGTACAGGTCAAAACAACATGGTCTAACCGCAGCCAGAGTCTCAAAGTATGTCCACCCGTCCTGCAGGCCCCAGTGATAGAGTCTCACCCACACGCTGGGGCACCGCTCTGGTCTCCTCAGCCCATCCCCATCCAAGGGGCAGGGAGGGTCTCAGAGTTAGACCCCAGGTCTTCCCTCCTGTGGTAACCATCCAGCATCCTCCTTGGGGCCCCTCTTTGGTGTTCTGTCTGTCCCTCCATTTCTTCTGCTGCTGCGTGGATGGGGGAGGGGAGGGTTGGGAAATTTCAGGCCTTGCAGGTCGGGGAGGGGAGGGGATCAGCATCGAGGTCAGCTCCCAGGGTGGTTTCCCCCAAAGCTGTTCCATCATGTGTATCTTACTGTGTTAAAACAGAGTCTGTCTTTTTTTTTTTTTTTGGTTATGTGGGATCTTCCCCCACCAGGGATTGAACCTGTGCCCCCTGCTCTGGAAGCGCGGAGTCTTAACCACTGGATTGCCAGGGAAGTCCAAGTCTGTCTGATTCTTGACCATGAGCATTACTACAAAAGGCTGCCTTCTCCAGAGCACAGTGTCGTCCTACAGCATTTTGTTTAATTCAATTATTTAATGGATGTCTTCCAGATGGATGAGGAGAGGGGCTGTGTTTCTCTTGTTCGTGGCTGTATCTCCAGAGCCTGGCACAGACGGCAACTGAGGATGGATAGATGGGTAGATGGGTGGATGGGTGGATGGATGGACGAACAGATGGGATGGGCAGAGAGATGGATGGATGAGTGGATGGATAGATGGGTAGATGGGATAAATGATGCCCAACAAAGGCTGGGGCTGGGGCTGGGGGCTGAGCTGGACCATCTGTCTCCTCTCCACCTGCTGTTCAGGGTGGAGAGCTTGTGATATCTACTCTACTGGTCCTTTCAGGGACCTTGGTCGCTCTAATCAGTGGGTCGGCCCCTGAGCCCCCCAGACAGGGACAGAGCAGCAGACTAAAGAACAAGATCTGACAGAGGATAAAAGCAGAATGAGGGAGGAGCTGGGGGCAGGGGCAGAGGGTGGGGGCAGAGCTTTCCAGAATAAAAGTCTGGGAAAGCAGAAAGAAAACATTCATCAGGTGGAGGAGAAAGGGAGGAGGCGCAAAACAAAAGCTGGAGGCAGATGGAATACTTGATTAAAGGAAAGATAAACGGGGTGACGATGCTCCCCGGTCCCTTCTCAGCACTTTGAGAGCTTGCATGTGGGTAAGAGCCTGGCTGATTCCTGAGCACTTTTCTCTCCATTAACACAGCTCAGTCTCACAACATCCTTGAGGGGCGGCTTTATTATTATCCTTCCGTCAGTGCAGCCCCAAGAAGGAAGACGTCAGCCCCGCGCCCCTGAGCCTGGATCCCCCTCCCCCATCCCTGGCTGGGGGACCTGGGTGGATTGTATGGCCACTCCTAGTATCACCTTCCTCGCCTGTAAAACAGGGATGACAATGATACTACCTGGCAGGGATGTCACCAGAAGGAAACTAGAGCATGCCTGCAAGGGTCCGGTACTCAGGCAGCCCACCATCCTCCTTTCCTCCCTCTTTCTCTCCCTGGACTGAGACGCAGGTGCCCACGTAGCCAGGGAGCACTTGTCTCATTGACGTGGGGGTGGGGCCTGGCCACCAGGACCCTTAAACTCCCCAGGAGATTCTAGTGTGCAGCTGGAGTTGAGAAGCTCTGGTCTAAGACAGAGGCTCTGCAAAGAGACCCCAGGAACTGGTCACAGTAGACAGTGTATCTGGGGAGGGCAACCCAGTGGTCTGGGGCACGAGGTGGAGGTGGAGGGGGAGGATTTTTCTCCGAATACCCATAATACCTTCTGTTCCATGTGCCCATGGTATCTATTCAAAGAGCAAATTTAAATTCTTATAATAATAAGCAAATGGAATTAAATCCAGCTTGACCTGCCCCCAAGATTGGCAGGAAATCCTCAGGGGGGGCATTTTCTGTTCCTTCCCCTTCCCGTCGATGCCACAGAACCCCAAGGTTACCTGGTCCCTGCAAAACAGAGGTGGCACTGGCCTCAGCTGCGGTGGTTACCACTACACAGCTATTGTGACTGAATTGTGTTCCCCCAAAATTCGTGGGTTGAAGTCCTAACCCCCAGGACCTCGGAATGTGATTGCATTTGGAGATAGGTCTTTAAAGAGGTAATTAAGTGCAAAGGACTTCCCTGGTGGTCCAGTGGGTAAGACTCCACGCTCCCAGTGCAAAGGGCCCAGGTTCGATCCCTCGTCAGGGAACTATATCCCTCATGCATGCTGCAACTAAGAGTCCGTATGCCACAGCTAAAGAGCCACATGCCACAATGAAGATCCCGTGTGCCACAGCTAAGACCCGGGGCAGCCAAAATAAATAAATAAATAGATAAATAAACAGATAAATAAAAATAAGTCTTAAAAAAAAAGAAAAGGAGGTCTTTAGGGTGGGCCCTAATCCAGTGTGACTGGTGTCCTTATAAGAAGAGGAGATTTGGACACAGATACGCGCAGGTGCAGAGGAAAGGCCAGGTGAGGACACAGTGAGAAGACGGCTGTCTACAAGCTAAGAGGAGAGGTCTCAGAAGAAACCAACTCTGCTGGCGTCTTGATCATGGACTTCTAGCCTCCAGAACTGTGAGAACATACATTTCTGCTGTTTAAGCCTCCCAGTCTGGGGTGCTTTGTTATGGCAGCCCAAGCAGACTTACTTGTGCAGGAGAGTGGGTCCCTCCACAAACACCTTCAATCCCTGCCACTAGGTGTGGCCATAGGAGGACCAGCTCAGGCCTAGACATCCCCAAGCCCGGCCATCCCCATCCAAGCCCCTAACCCTCGGTTGTACCAGGCTTAAGGCCCAAGGCCTGAAAGGACCCACAGCCCCTCTGCTCCTCTAGTCCTGGAGTCGGGCCCACACCCCCACTGGACAACGTTGCTCAGCCTCTAGAGCTTCAGACAACAAGGTCTTCAGGGCAACCATCCCATGTGACAACCTCTCTGTCAGCCCTGGAGAGCAAAAGGGCTTATACTGCCTTCAAAACACAAAGGCCCAGCCAGCACCCTTCCTTCCTTCCCTCTCGGTGCATCTGCAGGGGTAGATACCATGTAAGGATGCTTCTCAGCCTTCTTTCCTGCCCTGCCGTCATCCTCCTCCCTCCCTCCCCCTCCCTTCCTTCCTGCCCTCCCGTAGCCTCAGGACTCCTGCCATTGCCTGCCACTGTGTCACCAAGCCAAGACTGGACCATATGGAACACAATTGCTCTTGGGTTACATTATCATCACCCCCATTGTACAGATGAGGAAACCGAGGCTCAGAGAAGGCAAGCGTTTGCCTGCTCCCAGGTCACAGAACAAGACAAGGGCACAACAAGAGCTCAACCTTTCACTGCCTGGCTCCAATTTTTCGTGCTTCAAAAGGATCGTCTGAACTTCCCTTTCATATAAGTATTGGTCAAAGGAGTCCGTTTCTCCGGTGCATCTACAGTAGGATTTGGGTCACAGAGAAACAGGAGGGCTGACACACTTTGCTTAGAGTAAGAGCTACTAGGGCCTTTCCTGGCCACCTGCCACCCATGCCACAGTTTCCCTTAGCAGAGTGCTTAGGTTGCCACCAGATAAACTTTCCTATTAAACCAGAATCCTGGTTCAAGAGGTACCACCAAGCCCCAGCCCCACAGATCTGCTGGATTGCCCTGGCATTGTCCTCTTTCTCCCCCACTGAACCCCAGAAATGAGCTGTCATCAGGAGAGGGTGGCCACCACTCCCCCACCCCGGGAACAAGAGAAGGGTGGGCAGACTGCCCAGGCTGATAAAAGAACCCAGAGCCACCGATGGATGTCTCCTTATGCACCCAACACATGCTCATGAACTGTGCACAGTTCCTCGGGCTTGCTGACCTGCAGGCAGGCACTGTCTCTGTCGTGACTGGCTGTGCTGCTCTGGCCAAGTTGCTCGACTTCTCTGAGTTCAGCGGGAGTCACAACACCAATGCCTTAAGATGGGAAAGCCTCTTGTAGACAGCACGCTCTTGCGTAGGCATCTACTAAGGCACCTCCTCTCCTGCTGTCCCCTCCAAGCTGAGGTTGGGGGTTGGGCAGGAGAAGGGATCATTTTCCTTCGGTGTCAGCTGTTTGTTTAACGGAGGGCTGTGACAATCCCCAGGACACCCTTGAGGTGTAAATGTAAATATTTACCCGCAGGAGGCCCCGGTCCTGGAGTGAAGTGAGGTCCTGAAGAACATCCCCCAGCGGGGAGCAGAGGGAGGGAGGAGAGGTTGAAGAGGAGGTGAAAAGAGGAGAAATCGGGCTTCCCTGGTGGCGCAGTGGTTGAGAGTCCGCCTGCCGATGCAGGGCACACGGGTTCGTGCCCCGGTCCGGGAAGATCCCACATGCCGCGGAGCGGCTGGGCCCGTGAGCCATGGCCGGTGAGCCTGTGCGTCCAGAGCCTGTGCTCCGCAACGGGAGAGGCCACAACAGTGAGAGGCCCGCGTACCGCAAAAAAAAAAAAAAAAAAAAAAAGAGGAGAAATCACACAGAAATATTTCTGAAGGAGAACAAAGTCCACACGTGGCAGAACTATTTAACAACCGTTCTGCTTGCACAAGAGCTGGCCACGCCGGCACCAGGGTCACGGCCTGGAGAGCGGGTGACGGTGGCTCTGGAGCAGAAACACACACATAGGGCAAACCAGGAGCTCGAAAGTCGATGAAGAGCTGGGCTTCTGCTCCTGGAGGCTTCCTTGTCACTTCACATGTAACGCAGAAAGTTAAGAGCAACGGTTGTCATCATGGAAGCCCAGCCCCATGCCAGGCACCTTCCCACATGGTGGCAAGTGTGTTCCCTAGTCTCGCTTCTCCAGGGGGCGCCTGAGGCAGCCACCGGCCTCTCCTCCAGCACGTGTTCACTGGCATGGCCCGATGCGCCTAGGCGGGATGGGGTACATGAGTGAGACAAAGTTCCCGTCGCGTGGAGACAGACCTGACTCAGAGTGTGACACCAGTAACGGAGAAAGTGGACAAAGGGGCGTGATCCCGGCCAGCGTGTGAGGGGTGGAGGGGAGTGAGGTGTATAGAGGGATCGTGATCTGGGCAGGGGCTCGGTGCAAAGGCCTGGAGGACCAAGCTGAGGGTATTTGGGGAATCGGGGAGCAGGGCAGAGTCGCTGGGACATCCATAGTTAAGGGGACCATGGGGGGAGCAAGGCGGGGTCATATATGCAGCCCACCGGGTAAGGCAGCCCCTGGGTTCAACCCTGATCTGAGTCCAAGCGGGTTTCACGCGAGGGTGGAGGACAGGATTGGAGCGGAGGGAAGGGCAAGGGCAGAGGCCAGGGACTGAGGCTGCCCGGGCTGTGGGACCCAATCCCTCCCAAGCCAGACCCACCCCAGCTGCCCTGCAGGACGAGGTGCCCCGAAAGCGGATCCCGGTGGGGTTCAGACAACCCCCTGAGGAGGCCAAAGGGCCTGATGGCCTCTAAGTGGCCTTGTCTATTCACAGATCGGATGGTAGCCTCTCTCCTAGTCACCTGCTGGTCTCAGTTTCTCCCTCCTTCTCCCGAGAGAGAGGTGCTCATTCTTTTAACCCACTCAGCAGCTGCTGCTGACAAAGCCAGGGTCACGTTCATCTGTGCTGAGAGCCCCCATCTGCTTTGCCAGGGGACAAAGGACAGACCAGTTAACAAGCAAGCGGGGGGCAGTAAGACGGTGACAAAAAGCACATCTCAACACAGAGATGACCCAAAAGCCACCCTCTGGGAGCTCCATCCACCTGGAGGCTGCCCTGTGCAAAGCCACATGGGGCTTATCCCCTGTCGGAGGAAACCAGAGACAGCAGAGCAATCATCTTGGCCCTTCGAGGCAGGCCTCCCTCCCCACAAATGCACAGCGTGGCATTGGCAGAACTGCCTGGCAAGGGGGCCGAGTCTGTATGACTGGCTAAGGGTGGTAATCTCCCCACACTGAAACCCAGGAGGTCCATTTAAATATTCTGGTTGCCATGGCAACCTTCTGGGCTGACTCTTCCCCTGTCATTCTCCATCGCAAACTGTGGTAGGAAGTTTTTGCTTCAATTGGAAACTTATGGTTGCCAAGGCAACCACCTTAGAGCACACTGAAGATGCAGGTGGGCTGCAGGTGGGGCAGGGATCTGGCTACTGGGGGCCCGAGATGGCTGCATGATGGGCCGAGGAGGGGTCCAGGGCCATGATGGGCAGAGGTGAACACATCTGGGGTTCTGGAACGAGGACGATGGGCCTCCACAAACACACTCATTCATTCACTCCCTCGCTTGTAAGTCATTCATTCATTCACTCACCTGCACACTCGCCACTTGCCACTTGAGCATCCGTTCTGTTTTCTGGCCCTTTTTTGCCCGCGGGCTAGGCAGATGGAGGTGCAACCAAGCCTCCACACGTGTACAGCCCACATGGAAAAGGGAACAGAAAGTGCCTGTGGAACCCGACAGACCTGGGCTTTTGTTTAGACCTTTGACTCTCTCCTCTTATAAATGGAGTGTAAGACTAGGACCTGCTTCTGAAAATGCTGGAAGTAACAAACACCCAAGTGCCCATAACAAGGCATGGAGACAGGTCTTCTGCCCCTGAGGAGCATGTGGGCAGCAACCGTGGCTCCGGCGTGGTCCTCCAGTGGCGGGGGAGGGCTGATCCCGAGGGGGGCAACTTGGAAACTGGGACTGGGCCAAGTCAGAGGGCAAGGCTTGTGGGGTCCTCACCCACTCGGAGAGAGAGACAGGAGCCCTTATTCCTTCCTCCCTCAAGGTGGGTCCCAGAAGGAAGCGAGAGGGGTGTGACGTTCCAGGAGGGCCTCCTGGCCTTCACTTTATCCCAACGGCCCCACCAGGCAGCCTTCCTTCCCCCAGTTTTGCAGATGAGGAAACTGAGCCCCAGAGAGGTGGAATAAGGTCAACCGGAAAGCAAGCAAGTTGATCCAGAATTCAACTGTGGGCCGCGCTCCTTCCAAAATCCCTCCTGTAATTCTCACAACGGTCCTAGGAGGCGGATTCCATTACCCCACTCCGTGGATGGGAAAAGCCGACCAAAGTGAGGCCACACATCTCCCCCCGTGCCCGCTCGGCCCAAACCCCCAGACCTGGGGCCAGAGCAGGCCTGTCCAGCCCAGAAGTCACTGGGCAGAGGGGCGGAAGGGGAACTGACATCAACCTATTATTTCTGCCCCACCCTCAGCCCTCACCAGCCTGGCTTCGCTGGAACCCACTCTGGTCCAGGTGCGAGATTGGGGAGAGGGGCTTGGGCGGGGCCCGCCGAGCTCCTACGGCCACACGGGGGTGCACACGGGCTGCAAGTCAGGCAGGCAGCTGGGGCAGGACAGCCCCGGGTCCTGCTCCTTCACTGGAATTGTCGATGCCAGATGTCCGGGCGGCGCAGAACTGATCAGAAGCCCCTTAGAAGTGTGGGAGAAGGGGGGAAGGGTGGGAGAAGGGGGGAAGGAAGAAGGTGAGCCGGGGAGGTGCGGGAGTTGCATCTCTTCCCTACAGAGGAGGAAACCATGGTTCAGACACATGAAGCGATGCATGCAAGGCTCCCAACGACCAAAGGACATGCAGATCTGAGACTCCAACCAGGCCTCTGCCTCACCTCCAGGGTCCCTCCGGCTACAGTGGGGATGCTTCTGTTTCTGGGCTCCGTTCCTCTTCCCCCCCACATGCAGCGAGGGCAGCCCCGGGCAGCAGACCTTCAGCCGCACGTCAGGCCGCCAGTTCTTCCTTATTCCTCAAACCCTCCAGGCCTCGTCCTTCCCAGGAACTTGGCCCTTGCTCGCCTTCCGGCCCGGAACGTTCCTCCCCCCAGATGGCCACTCACACTCCATGCCGGACTTTGCCCTCCTCTGAGAGGCTTCCCCTGACCATCTTACCTGACGCAAGCACCCGCTTTGCTTAAAATAATCAGCTTTGGGGGCAGAGGAGGGGGTGCCAGACAAATGAGGTGTGGCCGCTGTGCTGGGTGATGGGTACCTCGGGGGGTCATCGATCGATTCTCTGTAACTTTCTCTATATTTGAAATTTCCCATAATCAAAGTGTTTAAAGGGAATTCCCTGGTGGTCCAGGGGTTAGGACTCCATGCTTTTACTGCTGTGGCCCAGGTTCAATCCCTGGTCAGGGAACTAAGATCCCACAAGCTGTGCGGCACAGCCAAAAAAAAAAAAAAAAATTTAAATAACAAATCCCAGGGGAGTACCCTGGCGGTCCAGTGGTTGGGACTTCGCCCTCCAACGCAGGGGGTGCGGGTTTGGTCCCTGGCCGGAGACCTGGGATCCCACCTGCCTAGCGGCCAAGGGGCTGAGGCATGAAACAGAAGCAATGTTGTAGCAAATTCAGTAAAGGCTTTAAAAAAGTAAATAAATAAAATAAAATAACAAATACTAGAAACTGACATTCCTTCCCCCGACTCTCTATCCCATCACCCTGTTTTATTTCCTTCGTCGTAGCTGACTCCACCTGACATCTCATCGTGTGTCTAGCTGACCATTTGTAGGCGGCTCCATGAGAGCTGGGCTTTGTCTTGTTCACATCTGAATCCCAAGGGTCTGTGCCGGACACAGAGTTGGTGCTCTGTAAATATTTGCCCAGTCAGCGAAAGAATCAGACACGGCAGTGGAAGTGCATTCTGAAGAATAGAAGCGCCGTGGTTCGGGCTTTGGGCCTGGGCCAGTTTTAACCATAGATGTAGGATTGAGAGAGGGATGAATGCGTTCCTCATTTATTCATTCCACAAATGTTTAGGAAACCCCTTCTTGCCAAGTCCTATGCTGGCGCTGGATTCACCAGGCTGGGTCTCCAGGGAGTGTGTTGGAGATAGGCCAGGTGCTATGGGAACCCTTGGAAGGGAAGCCTCACCCCGTCTCAGGCATCGGGGAGGGCCTCCTAAAGGGAGTGATTTCTAAGTTTAATCTTAGGATGAGTAGCATTTCTCCAGGGGAAGAGAAAGGATGTTCCAGGCAGAAGACACGGCCCAGCCAAAGGCCCAGCGATAGGACGGAGCACAGGCCCTGGGAGAACTGCCTACGTCGGTGTGACTGGGGCCGAGAGCGCCCGGGAGGCGCCCAGGGGGCCAAGGCGGGGGTGTTCAGCATGGACCAGCGTGTGGAGGCCTTGATGGGCGGGCAGAGGAACCTGGCCCTGTACCAAGGGTGACGAGGATGACAGAGAGGGCGCTCCTGTCCCACCTGCCTTTTTTTTTTAATTGAGGTATCGTCGCTTTACAATGTTCTGCTAGTTTCCGCTGTACAACGAAGTGAATCAGCCACATGTATACACATATCCCCTCCTTCTCCTGCCACTTGTCGGTGCCAACGGCGCAGCAGCCCATTCTCACTTCTGGCGCTTCACGCTCGGTGTTCCCTCCTCTTGGAATGCTCTTCGCTGTCTGCACACGGGCTCTCCTCCTCCTCCAGTCTAGGCACGAGCCTGGGCTGCTCAGAGAGGCTGACCGTGGCCAGCCATCAGAAGTGGCCGCCTCAGGCCACTTTATCTGTCTCAGCTCCCTCTCTGCCTCTTGCAGAGCCTGGGACAGTTTCCCTCACTGCTCCCAGTTCTTCTCCCTGCATCCACCCTGTGTGTCCTGTGGCTTTGCAGGATCTCCCCACCCCAGAGGCAGGGTATCTTTTCCCAGCACACTGATGATGGACTTGCACATGACACTTGCTTTGGCCAGTGGAATGCAGGCAGAAGTGTCCTACTTCTGAACCTTAAGAGGCCTTCCAGGTTGCTCTCTGCCCCCTCACCCGTCTGCCACCCCCAGGAAGTCAGGGACGAGAGAGACCTATGGAGCAGCCCTGAAGCCAGGCCCCACTGAGCCCGGTGGAAATCCACTGAGCCCCAGCAGATCCGCAGACTTGTGAGTGAGAATAAGTGATTGTTGCTTTAAGCCACTGAGTTTGGAGATTTGTTTGTTAGGTGGCATTAGCATGAGAGTAAGTGACTGATACACAGGACTTCACACTTTCTCATTAGTCTACCCATTTCACCATTGTCTTATCTTACACTAGACCACTGCCCTGTCTTCAGTGCCTGGCATGGTGTCTGATGCGTGGGAGAACTTCAAATACGTGCTGAGTGAGTGAATAAATGAATGTGATGTCTGGAAGGGTCTTAGGCAAAGGAGAGGCATGAGTGTACAGGGGGCCCAGGAAGATGATTGATTGCTATAAGAGGAGAGAGACATGGTGGGGGAGGATTTTGCAAAGGGGCCAGGGAGGAAGCTCTCGCCACAGTCTAGAAAGGGACAAAGGTGCCGGGACCCGGGAGAGAGCAGAGAAGGGTAAGCACAAAGCTAAGCCTGACTTAGCCTGTCCTGTCGGCCAGGTTCTCCCTACATCCCACCTCATTAAATCCGCACAACCACCATACCAGGCAGGGACTTTGATAATCCCCATTTTCAAAAAGAGGAAACTGAGGCACGGAGAGAGTCAGAAACCTTCCCAGGCCAGGCAGAGAGTGAACGGCCGTCCAGCCCTGGCGTCCTCGTGCCACCCCTCGCCACCGCCACTCCAGTCTCACGGTTCAGAGCAAACCTCAGCAGACCCGAGACACCGAGGGCTTTGCTGGGGACCGAGAAATTCACCCGCAGCACACGGGGGACGAGGGGATGGTTCCCTACCGGAGGGAAACCAGGGAGAGTGCGGTTGCTTTTTGTGGTTTAATTCAACCTGCTGGGTCACGGCCCTGGATTGCTTACTGGCCACAGCTGCCAGGCTCCAGAGGCCCCTGACCCCGGGCGAGCTGGAGCGAGGCAGAGAGGCGGAGGGCTCCACACACCACGCGGCTGCCTTTCCCGCCCTGTTCCTGTTTCCTTCCCACTCCCGAAAAAAGCGCTACTCATTCATTCACTCATCCATTGACTTCCAGGCTGTCTGGCAGCTCCAGGAGCTGGAGATACAACAATGGCTGGACGAGGTCTTACGTATGGGCGGCGTGGGAGCCAGCACGGGGCGCAGGAGAGAGGGCTTCTTTTGCACTCACACCTGGGCACCTGACTTTCATGGTGGCGAATCCAGGAGCTAGCATGTTCCAGCCAAGAACTGGTCACAGCGGCCCACTCTCTCCTCGCGGCAGCCTGGCATTCCCCAAGCAAGGCTTTGCTCCCCTTCCTCCAGATGTCGCTCCCTGTTAGACCTGCCCACCAAAGGAGAACACACTGGCCCCTGTCCATCAGTGACCCCTGGTGGGTCCTTGGTTTTATTTGTTCCAGTGCTTAGTACAGAGCCGGGCACGAAAGGTCACCGTGGGGTGTTTGCTGACTGGATACAGACAAATTCGTCTGTTCAGTAAATATCTAGGTGATGCCTGCTATGTGCAAGGCTCCAGGCCAGGCGTTGAGCACACCAAGGTAAACCAGAAACATCATCGCAGGCCTGCAAGAACACAGGGTCTGGGGCTGGTGACAGGCACAGATCAAAACATCGCAATACGACATGATGAGGAACCACATCTGTGTCGTCGCTCCAAGTTTCTGAGTATCAGGTATCACTAAGCATGTCTGCTGGGGCTTCCCTGATGGCGCAGTGGTTGAGAGTCCGCCTGCCGATGCAGGGGACGCGGTTTCGTGCCCCGGTCCGGGAAGATCCCACATGCCGCGGAGCGGCTGGGCCCGTGAGCCATGGCCGCTGAGCCTGCGCGTCCGGAGCCTGTGCTCCGCAACTGGAGAGGCCACAGCAGTGAGAGGCCCGCGTACCGCAAAAGAATGTCTGCTGAACTGAATTCAGGGGCTAAACGCCCAAAACTTTTCCAAAACACAGTCAAATGCATCTAACACTGTATTACATTTTCCTTTATGGCCCAGAAGGACCATTAGAACGGTGAGACACTCTGACTGCCATTTCCCAGGTGAGACAACTGAGGCTCAGGAAGGTCACACAGCTAGGACATGGCAGACCTGGAGGGTAAACTCAGACCAGCATCTATATTCTTTCCATGACCGTCCAGTTCCTGTTTTCCAAATAGCCTGGGCTTTCTCCTGCCTTGTCTTCCTCTACCAGTTGGAGAAGAGACCCATCCGCAGCAGGAGGGAAGGAGCCCGGCACAGGGACACGCAGAGCCACGAGGTGCAGACCAAACAGGAAAACGGCAGCTTTCCCAGGGCCCTCCTAGCTGACTCCCATTTGCATCTCATGGGCCAGAGGTAGGTCACATGGTCAACCAAGCTGCAAAGGAGTCTGGGAGGTGGGTGTGTTCCCAGCCCCCAAAACACCTGGCCTTCTTTTGAAA
This sequence comes from Neophocaena asiaeorientalis asiaeorientalis, assembly GCF_003031525.2. Classification (NCBI taxonomy): domain Eukaryota; kingdom Metazoa; phylum Chordata; class Mammalia; order Artiodactyla; family Phocoenidae; genus Neophocaena; species Neophocaena asiaeorientalis. Next base: position 1,748,438 of record NW_020173111.1, on the reverse strand, counting down.
GGAAGGAGGATGGACGTGGCTGGGCGACTTTACTGTGCCTGCCTCGTTCTGGATGATGGTGATGAAGATGACCACTATGGTGATTATCATTATTATTATGGCCATTCCCTGCCTGTCCCCAGCACACCTCCCAGACCCAAGCCAGGAAGGCACTTTCCCCATCCCAGCCCACCACACACACACACACACACACACACACACACACACACAGACCCTGCAGAAGGGACTCCCAAGCCCCCATCCCAGCCACTCAAGGCATAGGTCACAGGGGCTCCCTGCCAGGCTCAGGATCACAAGAGCCCAGGTCCCCAGGATGTGTCCAGACAGGGTTCCCAGCCCTGCCCCTCCCCCAGCCCCAGCCCCAGCAGGAACAGCTATTTTGAGAGCAGCTGGCTGGCAGGTGGCACCTTGTGACGGAGCAGTTTTCATCTGAGCCAGGCAGACCCTGGCTGATGCCCTCTGCTCTCTCTGCCTCCCCCTCAGGCCACCTGGCAGCCTTCACTCCCCAGCCTCATGCCCCCTCTCTGAGTCCTCTCCCTCCCATAAAGCTCTTCCCAAACTCCTTCTCCTCTGTCTCTCTCCCTCTTCCTCTCTCTGTCTCTCACCTGCCTCCCAGTTCTATTAAATCCAGCCAACATTCCCTGAGTCCCTAGCAATGACCACAGATCCGATGCTGACGAGGCCTGAGCCTTCACTCTCTGCCAGGCACCAAGCTATTCTCTTATAACATCATCTCATTTCAACATCAAAGCCATTCTATGAGGCATCCCTGTCCCCACTTTACAGATGTGGAAACTGAGGCATAGAGAGGCTCAGTAACTGGCCCAAGATCACAGATCTAGTAACAGCAGAGCAGGGATCCCAACCCAGGTGCCCCGGCAGCTTCACCTCTGTATCTGCATCCTGCTCTTCTCCCCAAGGGCCTGCACTGGGCTCGAGGACACTGGCCTGAGATAGAGCAGCAGCCACCCTTGAGCTCACCATCAGGAGGGGGAGCAGCGAGGACTCGGCCTCCTGGATGGACGGGGGACCCCTCTGCGCCATCGCTGTGCGGGCAGCCACAGGACTGGAAGGGAAGGAGAAGGTGGCCTCCTACGTTGGAAGAGGCGGGCAGGAGAGAAGAATCCAGGCTGAAGGAACAGCAGGGTCTGGGCAGGAAAGGTGACATGGGCACAGGGCCGGGTGGGGTGAGGAGGGTGGGGCACCGGCTCAGCCCTGAGAGTGGGAGCTTCCTTAAATCTGCACCCCAGGTGCCGTGCTTGCCACACCCCCCTGCCAGCCCCGCGCACGCCACCAGGGGAACTTTAACCAGGGTGACCTGTGAAGGTGTGAGCAAGGCTGAGGAAGGCCAGGGCCCTGAGATCAGAAGCCACATCCACGGCTGGCAGGAGAAGGGCGCAGCTCCGCCCGGCCAAGGCAGGAGCTGTGGCCTTGGCAGGGATTCAGCCGACATAACAGCCCTGCGGGAGGGAGCCCAGAACACAGTCCCCAACCTCACTCCCCTCCACGTCCACCTCCAGCACACCCATGATCCACACTGGTCAAACCCAACAGGAAAACAAAGGCCAGGGAGCCTGTTGGTGCTTCCACGGTGAGCAGGATGTTTCCCAAAGGTGTCCACAGATGCATCCCTGGAACCTTACGTGGCAGAAGGGACTTGGCAGGTGTGATCCAGTTAAGGACCTTGAGGTGAGGAGATGATCCTGAGTCATCCAGGTCAGCTCTATGTAATCACAAGGGTGCTTAAAGAGGGGGGTAGAGGGCTCAGAGTCAGAGAAAGAAGATATGATGATAGAGCTCGAGGGTCACAGAGAGACAGAGAGGCTGGAAGAGGCTCCACTGTTGGCTTTGAAGATGGAGAAACGGGGCCGTGAGCCAAGGAATGCAGGCAGCCTCCAGGAGCCAGAAGACAAGGAAACAGGTTCTCCTAGAGCCTCAAGAAGAAACCAGCCCTGCCAACACTTTGCCTAGCTATGTGGGGCTGATTTAGGACTTCTGATCTCCAGAACTGTAAGACAATAAATTTGAGTTTTTTGTTTTTTGTTTTTATATATATATTTATTTATTTTTATGGCTGTGTTGGGTCTTCGTTGCTGCACGCGGGCTTTCTCTAGTTGCGGTGAGAGGGGGCTACTCTTCGTTGAGGTGCACAGGCTTCTCATTGCAGTGGCTTCTCTTGTTGTGCACGGGCTCTAGGCACACAGGCTTCAGTAGCTGCAGCACGGCTCAGTAGTTGTGGCTCGCAGGCTCTAGAGCGCAGGCTCAGTAGTTGTGGCGCACGGGCTTAGTTGCTCCGTGGCATGTGGGATCTTCCCGGACCAGGGCTCAAACCCGTGTCCCCTGCCATGGTAGGTGGATTCTTAACCACCGCGCCACCAGGGAAGCCCTAAATTTGTGTTGTTTTACGCCACTGTTTGTGGTCATTTGTTACAGCGGCCACCGGAAACCACCACACCGTCTCTGTAGGCCAGCCTCCCAGGACAAGAAGCAAGTAGGGAAAGACAAGGGCGGCTCTGGGGGGGGCAGACAGTGTAGCCCGCACAAGAGCAAAGGCACAGTGGGCATCAACCCCCCCCCCCAGCGCGCGCGCACACACACACGCACACACACACACAGGACATGTGTCTAGGGTATGGTAAACTGTCTGCTGGGGCTGGAGCCTAAGACACATGGTAGTAGGTGGCGCTAGAGAGGGTGGGACAGGAAGGCCTTGAAACAACACCAGGAGGAGGAGCTTGGACTTCATGCTCAGCCAATGGGGAGCCATGGAGGACTCCTGAGCGGGAGCAGCTTGATGAGCTTTGGATTCCATCAGATTCAAGAGGGACTGGACGGGAGTGGGGAGGCTGGAAGGGCAGAGGGAGGAAGCTAGTCAACACACAGTTGTGATAAGCTGGCTGCCTGATAGGAAGGGCCCTCTGAACAAAAAAAAGGGACCCTACCGGCGGTTTCGGGTCTCCTGTAGGCAGTTCTAGCCCTGGCCCGTTGGTCCCCGCCCAACCCTCATACGCATGCCATGTTCCCACATCCAGGCCTCTGTACCTACCGCTTCCCTGGCCTGGGGACACCCCTGCTTCTCCTCCCCATTGAGCTTTCCCAATTTGAGAGTTTCAGTTTGAGGGCACCTCTTCCAGGGAGCCATCCCTGATGAGCCTCTAAAGCCATAGGGGCCTCAGGAACCATCTCACCCAGCCCCTCCCCTGCTCTTTTTTTCAAATTAATTTTTTAAATTGAAGTATAGTTGATTTACAATGTTGTGTTAGTTTCAGGTATACAGCAAAGTGATTCAGTTATATATATATATATTCTTTTTCCCATATAGCCTATTACAAAATATTGAGTAGAGTTCCCTGTGCTATACAGTAGGTCCTTGTTGTTTATTTTATATATAGTAGCGTGTACATGTTACTCCCAATCCCTAATTGATCCCTCCCCTCCTCTGCTGCTCTCCTGCATCCCCCTTCACCTCTGCTCACATGGCCCACTGCCAGGATGTTCATCACTTGTTCAAATCCCAGCCCCTCCAATTCCTAGCAGGTGACTCACCCTCTCTGCCTTGATGTCTCAGCTGTAAACTGCGGACGGTGGTAGCATCTACTTGGTAGGGCTGTTGTGAGGACTAAACAGCCACGAACACACGGAGATCCGCACAGGGCCTGTGGGGTGCTGGAAAGGCAGCCAGAAATGTGTGCATCTGCTGTGATGAGCCCCAAACTGAGGGCTCAGGGGTGCAGGGCCCCTTCTTGAGCTGAGCTGGGTGTAGCCTTATGCTCACTCCTCTTGAGGCAGGAGATAGATGGGCACCAGGCTGAATAGCTTCTCCCCTGTGGACAGGAACTCTTTTAGCAGAAACTCCATAAAAGCAGGATGATGGAGGAGGCTGGGCCCTGCCCAGATAAGAGATAAAAGACTACATATGCCTCATTCTCGAAGTCAAGGAGACCTCCCCGACTACACATGCGCAGAAAGGCTCCTTGGAAGTCAAAAAGGGAGGTGGTGCCACCCCATAGTAAGTGATGTCAACCACCCATAGGCCTCTTCACTAGAATCCATCTTGGCTAAGAGATTCACCCGCGTACATACGGACTCAGAACCAGGCAAAGCAAGATGATTGGCCAAAGGAAACCCGGAAGAAACGCCCCTTAAAAGTGATTCAAACTACCACGAGGGCGCGACTCTCTCTCTGAGCCCACCCATATGACTATCCCCACGTACTCTACTCTTTTTTTTTTTCTCCTAATAAAACACTTTACTTGTTTCACTACTTTCTGTCTTTGTGGGAATTCTTTTCTGCAAAGCCGAAGGGCCAGGGCCTTGTCACTGGCCACTGGTCGAGTGGCTAGCATTGGGTGCTCTCACCGCCGTGACCTGACCTCAATCTCTGGCAGGGGAACCAAAACCCTGCTTCAAGCTGCTGCAGGCCGAGGTCACCCGACATCACTCCCACTGGCCCCAGCCCTGCCCCTAAATAGGAAGATAGGAGAGTGGGAAAAGGACAGGTGGGGAATTACCACTAACTTGCTGTGTGTCCTTGGGCAAATTGTTCCCTCTCTGGACCATGCCTAGGAGATAGTATAAGGCCAGGACTTCCTGTGGGTGGGCCTGGTTGGGTGGGCAGTGGCAAAGGAACAGTAAGAACACGGGGCTGCTCAGGGAAAACGGGAAGCCATGGGTTTGGGTTCAGTGCAAACCTTCCCACCATCACTGCCCTCCCCATGGCCTTCCATGAAGTCTGCTGCCTCACACTGGAGACAGGGGTGTTGTAGAAACTGAGGGAAGGGCTGACTTCCACATCTGGGGTGAAGTCACACGTAGCAGAGGGAGCTCAGTGACGCCATGGGAAGCTCTGGAAGCTGGGTTCAGTCAGAGAAAGCAGAGCCATGGGGCCCTGAGGAAGGGGAGGCAGGAAGGGCGGGGGCCCAGTCAACACCTGGATCACACAGCACTAGACATTTTCCTTCTGTCTGGGGAAGCCCAGCAAAAACATCATTTCCTTTTCACTCTCAAGGAGACAGAGGCCCCAGAGGTCACCGGCAGGCCCGCAGCAGAAGCAGGCCTAGAACCCGGGCCTCAGCCTCCAGTAGAGGCTGGAGAGACCTAGTCGAGAGGCTGACGGGAGGGAGCAGCGAGGGCTGAGGCAGAAGCCCAGAGGGGCTCCCCTTTCCTCCACCTGCCCCTCCTGGCCCAGGCATCAGAGGACAGGCCCACAGGACACAGGCTGCAGCAGGAGGGCCCGGGAACATCGCCACCACTGTGTGGAGCAAGTTCTAAAATAAGCCCCGATCACTGAGAGTGTAGTCACCATGGCAACAGGAAAGTTGTTCCACAGAAGGAATCAAGCACAGCTGTCACTCTCAGCGTCACGGGGAAGAGCCTGCTATGGCCAGGCCCTGGGGCAGGCACTTTCACACACACGCTGCCCCACTGAAGCCATCCGCACCCTCATGCTGCAGCTGCAGGGCACCTGGGCTGAGACAGAGGCCCCGGCCAGTCACCCCGCAATGGATAGGAATTGGGAGGCCTGGATCCAAACTCCCATCTCCTTCCCTGTCTCCTTGCCTCCCAGGCACACCATTTCTTCTGAGCCTCAGTTTCCCCCTCCCCACCCAAAGCACTGTCAGGGGTAAAGACGTGGGTATTTCTGCATCCCTCCAGGGTGGAAGGGTGGGGGGAGCAGGCATGATCACCCACGAGCAGGGACTCTGGGACTCCTGTAATAATCTCCTGCCCTCTGGGCTTACTTACAGCAATGGCCCTCGTGGGATTCACTAATAGTGCTTCCCTTTGGCAGGTAGTGTTAAACAGACTTGTTAGTTAACACTTTGAGTGCCCAAGCTTTCTCACCCCTTCTTCTGGGGACCAGCCCTGTCCTCTGGCCACAATGGCAGGAAATGAGCCAGGTCTAACCAATCAGTCGTTGACCCCATCTCTCTGACAACTATGATTGGTCCAAGAGAGAAGGACTGGCCCAGCAGAGCCAATCAGAGAGCTCCCCTGGGACTGATATGTGGCTACCAGGAAAAGGAAGCTCTTGCTTTCCCAGAAGGTGGGGGAGGTTGCTGAGTTGGGACTTCCAGTGACCTTGTCCCATACACTGGAGAAGATGTGACTATTTCCCAGGCTTCAGTGACAACAGATTTTATTCTAGCTAGTCTAATCAAAAAGAGATTTTGTTTTAAAGCATATTAAGTGGCCGAGCATCCAGGAACAACTGCCCAAAACACACTGCAGAACTGGGCCACCAATGGGGCTGCAGCCCCTGCTTCCATCAGGAAGCTGTGGAAGTCACCACTTGGCTGCCAGCTCCAGAACCATGCCTGCTCGACTTCGATCCATGCAGGGAAACGGGTGCTCCGTGCTCTCTTTCCACACAAAACTCAGTTCCAAATTCTAGTCCGTGCAAGTGTTCTTTACGGCAGGATTTATGTCACAGCTGGATTGCTCCCTGCAGGAGAGCCTGGAAAATGTAGTCGTGGAGTTTTGCAGCTTCTGCAGCACAGAAGGCATGCTACGTGGAGGGTGTGGCCAGTGTGACACATGTCACAGGCAAAGACTGACTCTCACCATCGTCACTATCACCCGAGGAAATGCTGTCACCACTTCCTACACGGCCCTGAGCTGGAGTCAGGGACCTCGCCCGGGTCCTGCTGTTTCCTCACTGTGTGTCCTCCAGCAAACCATCTCTCACCATGGGGCTCAGTCTGTTCTTCTGTCATTTGGGGACGTGGAGACCTGTCCCAAATACATCTCCAAGCAGTTGTGAAGGTCAAGGTGAGAGAGTAGGTGGGAAAGGCCCTGTCCACTGCACAGACCTGAGCACCTGGGGAAGTTATTACTAGTCAGTAAGTGGCTTTAACCAAGAGGAAAATAAACCCAGAGAGGGTGAAATGACTTCCCCAAGGTCAGGTCAAAGGCAATAAAATGTGGAGGACTAGAACTTGAGACTGTGAACTCTCCTTTAGGTCTCAGGGGAGTGGGAGGGAGTGAGGAGGACCAGGGAGAGTGGGGGGGGGGTGGCTCCAGGAGGTGGTGGTGATGGGTTGTATTAAGTTGTCCATGACTGTACATCAAATTTCCCCAAAACGTAGTAGAGCAAAACAACATACATTTATTATAGTTTCTAGGATCAGAAATCTGGGCAGAGCTCAACTGGGGTCTCTGGCTCAGAGTCTCCCATTGAGGTTGCAGTCAGGGTGTCAGGGTCTCATCTGAAGGCTCATCTGGGGAGGGGTCACTTGCAAGCTCACTCCCACAGCTGTTGGTCGGCCTCAGGTGCTGGCTGGCTGCTGGCACTACCAGGCAGCTCATGACATGGCAGCTGGCCGCCAGCAAGCGAGAGAGAAGGGGGGGGGGGCACTCCCGACACAAGCCACCGTCTTTAGTAACAAAATCTCAGAAGTGATATCCAGTAAGTCCCCTACATACGAACAAGTTCCATTCCGACAGCACGTTTATAAGTCCAACAAAGTTAGCCTAGGTACACAACTAACACAATCGGCTATATAGTCCTGTACTGTAATAGCTTTATAATAATTTTCACACAAATAATACAGAGAAAACAAAGAAAAAATAAAGAAAACATTTTGAATCTTACAGTACAGTCCCTTGAAAAGTACAGTAGTACATTATAACAGCTGGCACCCAGGGGCTGGCACCGAGTGAACAGGCAAGAAGAGTGACTGACTGTTGGAGGGAGGGGAGGTGGGAGATGGTAGAGCTGAAGGACTGTCAGCAATAGGAGACGGAGGGCGAGCTGCAGTTCCACTCACGCCTGATGTGGATGGCACAGGTTCTGGTTCCTTGCTGGATTCAATTCTATCTACCCTCTTGAAAAAACGATCCAGGGATGTCTGGGTAGTACCGTACGTACTGCGCCAGCTACCCCGCTGCTGCTTTTACACCTGCTTCCAGACACCCTGGGCTTGCAGTAAAGATACTGTACTACCCCGTACTCTACACAGTACTGTAAAGTACACAGAAGCACAGCCTCTTGTAGAGGATGCACGCACGTGACGATGGACGCCAGACACGTGAACTAAACGTGACTGGACATGCAAACGCATGTTCGGATCTTTGAAAGATCGCAACTTGAAGGTTAGTATGTAGGGGACTTACTCATTCCATTTTTAGACTCAAGTCTCTAGATCAGCCCACACTCAAGGGGGGAGGATGACACAAGAGTGCACGTACCAGGAGGTGGGCTCACCCAGGCCATCTGAGAGGGCACCCACCACAGAGCTTGAGGGAGAAGCCCCAGCACAGGTCCCTGCCCCCCAGGCCCAGCCTGCCTCTGAGAAGGTGGGTCGGTGGGTAAGGGAGGCTGCTCCCAGCTCCTCTGCACCAGCCCTGGGCCGAGGGTGGAAAAGCTGAACTGAATCTGCACTTGCTTGTGCCCTTTCCCCTGAGGGGAGAAGACGGAGGAGGGAGAACAGGACGGAGTGCAGGGTTACACACATCAGCAATGGCAGCAACGTGGCCCCCCTCAGATTAGGGTTTTCCAATGAAACAGGAGGCCCCGAGGTCCCAAAAGGCGGCGTGGTATCATGTGAGGAGCACTGGACTAAGAATCAAGAGGTCTGGGTTCTGACTCTGGGTAAGCCCCTAACTGGCTGTGTGTCTGTGAGGAAGTTACACATCCTCTCTGGGCCTCAGTCTCTCCAGCTGTAACACAGGGGTGGTGATCTGATATTGCCCAGGTGCTCTTGGGCCCCAATGGTCAGAGTTCCCCTCCATGCAAAGGGGCTCATGATCAGATGGAGGCAACATAGGGGTTTGGCCTAGGCTTCCACCACCTGCCCCCAAGACACCTGCCCCCAGCAGCCCTCACCTTCCCCTCCATCCTCTCTCCCTCTGCCTCCCTCCTTAGTGCTGGTTCCCTGGCCTTCCTTCCTGACCCACCATCTGTGTGTTCACACAGCCCAGCCTGCTCCCAACCTCCTTCCCTCTCCTCCAGCCACCCCAGCCCTGCTGCCGCTGAGGGGCAAGGTGCGTGTTGGGACCGTGAATAGAACCGGCAGAGCAGCACTCTGGCTCCCAGGCTGGGGGCTTCTGTAAGCGCTGCCGGCCACCCCCAGCCCCAGCCAGCCCCCGCGGCTCCATCTCAAAGCACAAGGCCACCCCAGTACCCACACACCAGGCCTGCACGGAGTCCCTTCCTATTGGAAGATCCCCTAGCGCTCTGTGCTTGCCGACAGGCTCGGCACCTTTACACTGGCAGCAACATTCTTTTCTGGGCCTTACTCCCCCAAGGTAGGAAGGAACAAGCTTTGTTCTCTCTAGTCCCAGGAAACACAGTGGATGCTCAGTAAATTTTCTTGAATGAACTAGAAAAGACTGATAATAACAATGGAAACATTTATAGAGTATTCACCATGTGCCAACCACTCTAGGAACCTTATACACATTAATGTATTTAATCCTCATCACCATCTTATATTGGAGGTACTATTAATATCTCCACAACACAAATGCATGCATGAGTGAATGCCATATTCTTTCAATGGGAAGGCACTAACCCACGGGAGATCAGACACATCACCAGGCATAAAGCATGAGAGGGTGTGAGGGTGTGATAAGATAATAATCTATTCCCTGTTACATACATCTCTTTTGATTATCACAACTCTCCAGGGAGGTATAAAGGGCAAAAATAAACAAGGTCCTACTGTGTAACACAGGGAACTATGTTCAATATCCTGTAATAAACGATTATGAAAAAGAATATTGTGTGTATGTGTGTGTATAACTGAATCACTTTGCTGTACAGCAGAAATTAACACACCATTGTAAATCAACTATACCTCAATAAAGTAATTTTTAAAAAAATACCGTCATAGGGCTTCCCTGGTGTAAAAAAAAAAAAAAAAAAAAAAAAAAAAAGGTTTATTTCTCACTTGTGCAACATATCCAGTAGAAGGGTGGGAACAGGGATCTCTGTTCCCTGCTGTCCCCGCTGAGGAACCCACCTGGAATTTCCCATCACTGCTCAGGGGGAGGGCAGCAGGAAGAACCATGCACTAGCTCTGAAAGGTCTCCACCCGGAAGTGACATGCTACTTTGGCTCCGACTTCATTGGCCAGAGCATGTCACACAGCAAACTCAAGGGGCTGGGATGTGTAATCTTCGGTGGGCCCAGAAGCAGGCGGAACTGTGGGTCTGGGTGGAAAGTATTGGGTTAACTGAGTCATCTATGGAGTGTCTGCTCTGTGCTAAGCAATGGGAAGAAACATGAAATTTGGTAGGGCCCTGTCCTCCCAGAGCACACCTTCTAATGCAGAAACAGATAAACAGAAGAAAATCACAATCCAGTGAGACTAGAGCTCTGACAGAGGAGAGGGATGCTCAGAGGGGTCCCTGACCTGGCCCCGGGGAGGAGGGCTTCTGAAAGAGGAAATAATAGCTGAGTAAGGCCAGCCTTCCAACCCAGATCCCAGGTGGAGAAAGGACACGGCAAGGCCTGCCCTGCGTGGACCCACCACCCTAAGCCCCCATCTTGCAGGGTACCCCATGGGGACAGGGGTCTAGCCTCGGTGCCCAATGCCTACCATGTGACTCTGGGCACTTCCGCTCTTCCCTCCACAGGGGGCAAATAGAAAGTGGGTCCACACCAGGAACAGGGGGGCCTTTCTGGGATGAGGACCCCTGGAGGAGGAGGGACAGAGAGAGAATGCAGGACCAACCTCCTTCGTACTGGTGGGGACACTCTTCTAAGTACCACTGCCCCTTCTAAAGGGATGGGTGGACTTGAAGCCGGGTGTCGGGGGGGATTCCAAGAGCCAAGAAAGACCCTTTAGATCACCTGGGCTGTGACAGAGACACCAGTGGGAGCCTGAGGACAGGGGGCTAAAAGCAGCTGGGGCCCAGGAGACCAGGTCACCCAGAAATCCACCGAATTCTAACATCTGGGAAGAGACCCAAGAAACTGTAACAGTGGTCACCACCAGGGAGGGAAAGTGGATGGCTGGGGCCAGCCTGCAGGGAAGGGGGACTGATTCTTCCTTTTACTTTTTCAACCAGGTATTACCTAAGTGGAAAAAAAAATTAAACAAGTATATATTTGACTTGAATAAAAATTTCTATGGGTCTAGGCTTTATAAGCCTCTAAGATTGTAAGATCCTTCTAAGACTAGGGTTCTCAGAGGCAGCTGGCAAAGACATGGGGGTGAGATGCCCCTGGGTTTGAACCCTGGCTGCACCCACTGCTGTGACTTAATCTCACGGTGCCTCCGTTTCCTGGTCTGGAATCGGAGACAAGGATACCTTCTTCCCCTGGAACTTTTTAAGATTAAATTAGATAAAGTATGTCAGGTGTCCTCCCAGGGTCTGGGACACCTAGAGGATTCTCCAGGCTGAGTCCCAGCCAGGGCGTTTCCTGATTCCCAGGGAGGAACAGGAGGTCCCTGGGAAGCCGCTGGTGACAGCAGGTGGGCAGGGAGAGAGGGAAACACACTGCTGCTGTGGCTGGTGCTCTGGCTCCCCCTCCTGGACACTGTCCTCCTTACACCCCTGGGAGAACGGGAGGCTTCACTTTTATCAAAAATCTCTGTTTGGGGTTATTTTTTAAAAAAGGACCAACGCTAGGGACAACGTAAGAGGCCCACTGGCTGCTTTGGGGCCCCAGCCCAATATACAGCACTTGGCAAAAGTTCCGCAGCTCTTGTCAATGACTTAGTAAGCACATTATTAACCACAGGCACCACCTGCTGAGCCGAAGGCGATGCCCCGCACTCTCGAACGAAGCGCTCTGCCTGCATTGTTTCACTTCAAGCTCCTCACACTTACTCAGTCTGCATGACTATTAACCTCTTCTAAAATCTGGGGAAACAGCGGGCTTCCCTGGTGGCGCGGTGGTTGAGTGTCCACCTGCCGATGCAGGGGTCACGGGTTCGTGCCCCGGTCCGGGAGGATCCCACGTGCCGCGGAGCGGCTGGGCCCGTGAGCCATGGCCGCTGAGCCTGTACGTCCGGAGCCTGTGCTCCGCAACGGGAGAGGCCACAACAGTGAGAGGCCCGCGTACCGCAAAAATAAATAAATAAATAAAAATAAAAATCTGGGGAAACGGAGGCCCAGGGAGATAAACTAAACTCAGGGCACACAGCCAGGTTGTGGCGGCATTAGGATCCAGGCTCAGGCCTTTCGGCCTCCACCGAAGGCTCAGTACCTGCACCTCCCATTGATCGAGCACTGGCCCTGTGACGGGTACCGAGCTGAGTGCTTTTACACATGCCGTTCAACTCTGATTACAACTCTTCGGGGTAGTTTATTTCCCCCATTGCAGGGTGACCGACTGTCCTGGTTTGCCCAGGATGGAGGGAGTTCTGGGATGTAGGACTTTTGGTGCTAACACCAGAAATGCCCTACCCACGTTACAGACAAGGAAACTGAGATCCAGAGAGGGCGATATACTACAAGCAACTATATGCCCATAAAATGGACAACCTAGAAGAAACAGACAAATTCTCAGAGATCGTGATAGACAGCACTGCTATCAGGCGTGGAGCCTGAAGTCTGGATCCAGAATAAGCCAGGTCAAGTAGCTCAGAAACACAGGCTGAGGGACTTCCCTCGTAGCGCAGCGGTTAAGACTCCGCGCTCCCAAAGCAGGGGGCCCAGGTTCAATCCCTGGTCGGGGAATTAGATCCCACATGCATGCCTCCACTAAGGAGCTGGCAAGCTGCAAATAAAGGAGCCCACGTGCCACAACTAAGACCCGGTGCAACCAAATAAATAAATAAATATTTTAAAAATCTTTAAAAAGAAGAAAGAAACACAGGCTGAGGGACTTCCCTGGTGGTCCAGTGGTTAAGACTCCACGCTCCCATTGCAGGGGGCCTGGGTTCGATCCCTGGTCAGGGAGCTAGATCCTGCATGCCGCTGCTAAGACCCTGGCACAGCCAAATAAATATTAAAAAAAAAAAAAACCCACAGGCTGAGCTGGTTCCATAAGGAAGAACAAAGTGAGAGGGTGGGAGGGGGTCAGGAGAAACAGTGGGAGAGACAAGAAGCCCTTGAAGGCACTAATAAGACCACCCTAGGTTGGTAACCTGGACCCTCCACTTACGGGCTGAGACATTCTTTTCCTTAAAATCCGAGCCTCGATTCCCCATCTGTAAATTGAGGATATGCCGCTCATTCATACAACGGCTATTTACTGAGTCCCTATGGCAAACCCGGCACGAAACAGAACGTAAACACAGTAGCGTGTAATGAATGGGTGTGAGTCCCAGGCACAAAGTACTGATTAGTCACCAGGGAGAATTCCAGGTCCCCAGACCTGGAAGACCAAGCCCTGCAACGGGTCCTTGACTGCCTACAGAGACAGGGCGCTTACTATCCCACAACACTGCCAATCTTTTAGCATGTGCCAATGCATGTCGGTTCCTGTATGTCTACAAACGTTTCTTTTTAATAAATAAATTTATTTATTTATTTACTTTTGGCTGCATTGGGTCTTTGTTGCGGCGCACGGGCTTTCTCTAGTTGTGGTGAGCAGGGGCTACTCTTCGTTGCGGTGCGTGGGCTTCTCATTGCGGTGGCTTCTCTTGTTGGGAGCGCGGGCTCTAGGCGCTCGGGCTTCAGCAGCTGTGGCTCACGGGCTCCAGAGCGCGGGCTCAGTAGTTGTGGCCCACAGGCTTAGTTGCTCCGCGGCATCTGGGATCTTCCCAGACCAGGGCTTGAACCCGTGTCCCCTGCACTGGCAGGCGGATTCTTAACCACTGCGCCACCAGGGAAGTCCTATCTATGAGGCTTTTTTTTTTCCGGCCGCGGCTTGCAGGATCTTAATTCCCCAACAAGGGATCAAACCCATGCCCCCTGCAGTAGAAGTGCAGTCCTAACCACCAGACCACCAGGGAATTCCCACGTTTGATAAGCTTTTACTCTGTGCCAGGAGCTTCTAAGTGTTTTCCATGTTTTAACCCATTTAATCCCCACGGCAGCCCTCAGTATCTGGGCAGGGTTTGGGCTGGAGCAGTCTGTGCCAACAGAGAAGGAAAAAGCTTTCCGACCAATTTGAGATGTGGACCCCTCCTCCCTCTCTCTGCCTCTGCCAGGGTTCTGCCTGAGTTGGGGTTCACCCTCCTGATATCACCTGACCCCCCTGATTACTGATCTGCTTCCTCAGGCAAAGATTTCACTGGCGACCTGGCCCAGCCCCAGCAGGACCTCCCTGCCCCCAGGGCTCTCTGGGAGGGGGAGTTGCTCCCCGAACTGACCCAGGAAGGCATTAACCCGGAGAGCAAGCTGAGCATTTGGGCCTTCCAGTGAGCAGCAGCTCCGGCCCTTCCAGCTTCCGAGGTCCATCCTAGCCCCAGGCCTCCCCCCAACATCTGTGCCGCAGAACAAGGCTGAAAGTCACGTAAAGTCCTCTCTGGAGCTGCAGGGGACTGCTTGAGAGACCCTGGCAAAGTCTCAGGGGTCTTCCGACACTGTGGACACCACCACATCAGACTTGTCTTTGTCTGATACATGTATCAGGCAGCTCATCTGTACATGAGCGTCCTCAGTGTGATGCCACTGCTACCACTCTTCAGCTGTGTGACCTTGGGAGACTTACTTAACGTCTCTGTGCTCGGTTTCCTCATCTATCATATGAGGGTAATAAACCACGAATTCACGGGGTCTCAGGGGGGATCAGATCATAGAATGTACAAGGAGTGCCTAGCACACAGCGGTGCTCAATAACTGTGCGTCGCTGCATTCGTTCATTCATTCAACAAGCATTGTGCTGAGGAACTAGACTCAACCTACACATGAACTGCCAGGGAGCAGGCCAGGGCAAAGGAAAGCACCAGAAGACCCTGGTCCCCAGGTGAAGCCTGCTCCCAGTAACCCCTCCGGCCTAGACGGACCACGTGAGGCAACGACAGGAAGGCAGCCACACACAAGCCACGGAGAGGGGCCTCGGAAGAAACCAAACTCTCCAACCCCTGGATCTTGGACTTCCGGCTCCAGAACTGTGAGAAGATCAATGTCTGCTGTTTACGGCGCCCAGTCTGTGCTATACTGTTATGGCAGCCCTAGCAAACCGCTCCACTCCCCCCCACCCCGCCCCCCAAACCCAAAGGACAAGTTACACGCTCACCGGAACTGGCCTTTGGCTGAGTTTGGGTGGAAGGTGCTGGTTACCAGTCGACTGCTCCCAGCCAATTCCACTTCCCACTAAAACAGCTCTCGAGACTCGGAACATGGGGCTGGGAATCATAACTGCCTCTTGCAAAGTTTCCACATGACAACTTGCTCATTCAGCATCGTGCTCGAATGTTCTAAATGCTCGGCTGAGGTGGCCGATCCACTGTCCCCAGGGCCTGCCACGTTCTCCAGCTTTCTTTTTTGATTCACAGACAGTAACATGCACTGTGAACTTGGAACCCACTTTGAAATGTTGATGCTTTTTCTAAGCTTAATATTAGCACATACCCAGAACACCTCCTGTGCACCAGGTACAGTCCAGCGCGCTTTATAAACACTAACCTATGGAATCCTCACATCTCTCCTGAAGAGACAGTGTCACCCCCATTTGACAGGTGGGGAAATCAAGGCTCAGAGAAGTGCAGTTAAGTGGCTCAAGGTCACGAGCTAGAAAGCAGCAGAGCTGTAATTTGAGCCCAGGCCACCCGGCTCCAGGTCCACGCTCTTAACCACTATGCCTTATTGCCTCACAGTGTAAGAGAAAAATTGTTCCTTTTGATCTATATCCTATCAAAAGTTGTATTAGAAATCCTTTTAATGTACTCCCTGGCCAGACCGTAATGATTAAAACAAACATCAGGACTTCCCTGGCGGTCCAGTGATTTAAGACTCCGCACATCCCGATGCAGGGGGCATGGGTTCAATCCCTGGTTGGGGAACTAAGATCCCACATGCTGCACGGCACAGCCAAAAAAAAAAAAAAAGTCTACTTTGGCTCCTCCAGACATGAAGGTTCCATTTACATCATTTATTGTCAAATACAAAACTGACATACAGACTTTTATGTTTAAATACATAAATTTGTTATGGCATCCCAAAATATAAAAACTCCTTTCATGAGCTGATAGATGGAATGCTTGTCTCTAGTATTTTTTTTAAATCCAGTATTTTTCGTGGTTTTATTTCTTGAAGAGTAGAGAATGCGTTAGGCTGCTACTCACAAGCACTTCTCCAAAATCACACATTTCAAGTGGGGACTGTGTTTATTTCCAATGCAAAAAAAGCCGAACTCACACAGTCTTCACTACACTCTCCTTCATGATGTGGGTCTTGAGCACATCTGCACCGTAAGACGTCTGATCCAGCGCGTGTGAACTAACAGGGGAAGATCACGTTGAGGGTTCCCACCGTGGGCATAAATTAAGCCGTATCTGACTAAGGGCAACTGCAGCGGTGTAAGTCTCCAGACCACGGGCAGAGGGCCTAAGTCACAGATCCTCATCAGCTCTCTCCTCACTCATGCTTTTTCTCCTGAATTTTGGACTGGAGATGGGGTACAGGGTGGTTCTCTTAGTGGAAACAGAAGTTCAAAGACCCACAGAAACCGGGGATGGGTGGGGGACAAGGGTGCCAGGAGAGGCGCTCAGCCATCTGGGTAGGAAAAGGTGGAGACAGAATGCAGAAGCCAGAGGCAGAGAAAACCACAGATGCCCAGCCCTTCCTGGGATCTCCTCCTCTGTACCAGGCACAGGCCCGATGGGATATCGGTCACCTCATGCGTCCTCATAGCCACCCCAGGAGGGAAAGACTACTTGTCACCTCCTTTTTACAGATGAGAAAAGGGAGGTGAGAGATTACAGGACTTGCCCAGTGGAGGAGTCTGCAGGAGAGCTCTCCTTGGGCGAGGGAAGGGAGAGATCTGAGAGCAGCGAGGTCTCAGGAGAGGGAGCTGCCTGGGACGGACCCAACCTGGGCCAGGACCCTTCTGCTCAGACTTCACCAAGACCCCGGGCCCAGTCCCGCATTGCTCCCACCCTGGATGCATCCACACAGCCTTCCTGCTCCTCCCTCCAGTCTCTGTGGAGGCTCCGTCGGCTTCCCCAAATGCCCAAGTATTCCACCTTCACAGCCCCTCTGCCTGGAAGGCTCGGGGCTCCACGACCTGTAGCTGTCCAAGTTCTCAGCATGAGCCCCACTCCCGCCCCTACCAGCCACAGCCAAGCTAGTCGCACCCCATCCGGTCCCTCAGCCCTCTGCCTGCCACAGTCGGGCCATCTGCCCCAGGGGACAGTGACTGTGCCCGGGAGGTCTGGCCCCTGGACCGGCACCTCTGCCAGGCTGTGGTCCAGGAGGCTGCGTGGTGGGCAGGTTCAGAGCACAGCTGGGTCTGAATCCTGACCCCGCCCTCACTCGCTGTGACCCATCCTCTCCGAGTCTCAGTTTCCCCATCTGTAACAGTAACAGCAGTCATGACTGCTGGGGGGACAAGTGCATCCCAGCTTACAAATGTGGGGTGATGGAGCTGGAAAATCACTGCTTTGCAGTCTCCATGGGTTTGGGCACCAACACTCACTGGCTGAGACCTCCAGTGAGCATATTCCTGGGAGAAAGTTCCCTCTCCATCCCCAAGAAATGCAAACCCAACCCGGTTGCAGGGTTAAGGCTCCCATACTCCTCAAACAAAGGAACAGAAGGATGGGTCCTGCAATGAATGCAGCAAACACTCAAGTGTCTCCGGCTAAACAAGATGAAAGGTAAAGAGGAACCGGAAATGCTCTGATGCTCTCAGGAAGGTCGGCATCCAGACAAGACAACAAAGCGCTGTGTGAAAGGTCCTCCTCCAATTATCAAAGCAGAAATGGGCTTTGAACACGAGTGAGTCAGAGGAAAGCTGATTTAGCCCTTCTCATCTCTCCGTTTCCCGCAACGGTGCCGTCTGAGAGAGCTTGAAGCAGCTGGAAATTGTGGCACAAAAATACACTGTGATTCAGCAATGACCACACTGGGGCATCAAGTCTTCCTGTTCAAGTTTTTAGGAAAATCAAATCGCCTTACTTTGGGTTTCTCATGATTGTTTTCATTTTTATATGGTAGTTATTTTTAAACACTTTAATAACTTATTAGAATAAGATGTTTAACATATAGTGGTACATTCGTGCTTTGCTTGAGGTTTTCTATTTCCAAATGTATTTTAAATATCAAATATTTTATTTCACTGATATGTTAATTTTGTGAATTCTACCTTTTTAAAAACAAAATATACTCATATTAGTATTTCAGTATTAGGCAAAATAATGACCAAAAAACTGGCATTGGGCTTCCCTGGTGGTTCAGTGGTTAAGAATCCGCCTGCCAATGCAGAGGACACAGGTTGGAGCCCTGGTCCGGGAAGATCCCACATGCAGCGGAGCAACTAAGCCCGTGTGCCACAACTACTGAGCCCACGTACCACAACTACTGACCCTGTGCTCTAGAGCCCACGAGCCACAACTACTGAGCCCGAGCACCACAACAACTGAAGCCCACGCACCTAGAGCCCGTGCTCCGCAACAAGAGAAGCCACCGCAATGAGAAGCACGTGCACCTGCACCGAAGAGTAGCCCCTGCTCGCAGCAACTAGAGAAAGCCCGCACGCAGTGACGGAGACCCAACACAGCCAAAACTAAATAAATAAATATTTTTTAAAAAGGGTAGATCTGAATAGACATTTTTCCAATAAGACATACAGATGGCCAACAGGTCCATGAAAAGATGCTCAACATCACTAATCGTCAGGAAAAAGGAAATCAGAACCATAAGGAGGTTATCACCTTACACCTGTTAGAATGGCTATTAGCAAAGACAACCATTAAGTGTTGGTGAGGGTGTGGAGAAAAGGGAACTTCCCCTTGTGCACTGTTGGTATGAAGGTAAACTGGTACAGGCACTAGGGAAGAGTATGGAGGTTCCTCAGAGAATTAAAAACAGAACTACCGTATGATCCAGCAATCTACTTTTGGATATTTATCTGAAGAAAACACACACTAACTCAAAAACGTATCTGCACTCCCATTTTCATTGCAGCATTATCTACAATAGCCAAGGTACGGAAACAACCTAAGTGTCCATCAGTAGATGGAAAGATAAAGAAAATGTGGTGCATGTACACAACAGAATATGATTCAGCCTTAAAAAAAAAAAAAGGAAATCCTGCAATTTGTGCCATGGATGGACCCTGAGGGCATTGTATTAGGCACACTAAGCAAGACGCAGAAAGAGCAGTACTGCATGGTCTCACTTACAATATGGAATCTAAAACAACAACAGCAACAAAGCCAAGCTCAGAGATAGAGAACAGGGTGACGGTTGACAGAATCGGGAAGAGGAGGGGGCCAGAAGGTACAATACACAAGGGAAGGGGTTTAAAAGGTACCAACTTCCAGGTATAAGATGTGCCATGGAGATGTAATGTACAGCACGGGAACTATTAGTTAATAATATATACTGGGTATTTGAAAGTTGCCAAGAGAATAGATCTTAAAAGATCTCATGACAACAACAACAAAAAAGTGTGTAACTATGTATGGTGGCGGACGCTAACTAGACCAAAAAAAGAAAGAAAGAAATGGCAAAATAAATTACGGCATATCAAAAAAACAAACAAACTTGGGAGTTCCCTGTTGGCCTAGTGGTTAGGATTCCAGGCTTTCGCTGCTGTGGCCCGGGTTCAATCCCCGGTCAGGGAACTGATATGCCGCAAGCCGCGTGGCTAGCCAAAAAACAAAAAACCAAACTCAGGCCCAGAGAAGTCAGGAGCCTCACCCAAGGTCACACAGCTTGCAGGTGGCCCGCCAGGAGAGATCCAGTCTACTGAATTCCAGCACCCCTCTCTTACCTACTTTGCTCTAAGGCTCAGTGAGAATCCACCTCCCTGAATCCAAATGCCATCAGTCTTCCCACAATGCCTGGTCCTTCCTGGACACTCACTACCAGTAGCTCTCTTCTCCTAAACTCAACCCTGTGTCACCCCCATTTACAGATTAGGAAACTGAGGCGTGGCAAGTTTCGGTGAATCCACTGATGCAAACCCACGGCCGTCACCCACACATTGGCTGCTGGGGAACAGCTACAGACTTTCCCAAGCACCTCCGCACACTGGATCTTGCTGAACTCTCACCAGTGCTGGCGAGAAGTGGGCTGGACCCTCCCCACCGAGCAGCTGCAGAACCTGAGCACAGAGGTGAATGCCCTGCCCAGGAGCCCAAGGGGCAGATGCAGGTCAGAAACCCAGGTCTGTCAGATTCCAAAGCCTGTCCTTGCCCCGCATGAGGGCAGGATGGGGGTGACAGGCCACCCAGTGCAGAAGCCCACAGACATCCAAACACAACACGGCTTTATTATTTCAATAAACTCCAAAAGCACCTTTCCTGGATCTGCACGCTGAGGCAGAAGCCAGACGCAGCGAGGCAGGGCAGCTGGGGTCCCTCTGTCCAGAGCGCGTGGGAGGCTCAAGGAAGTGGAGGTGGGGTGACAACAGCATTCCTGCGGCGGGAGGCGCAGCTCACTTGAGGCGGTAGAGGACCTTACGCTGCATGCGATGCTGGATCTCGCCCCGCCGCAGCATGAGCTGCAGGACCTTGTGGATGGCGTGCTCCGGGTATTTCTGCAGGACACGGGGTCGGATGAGGGGCGTGCCTCCCACGGAACCCCAGACACCCCTCCCTCCGGAAGCCCAGGTGTCCCGTGCTCATGGGGGACTCTCCAGCCTTCACATCCTACCTCTCTGCATCCTAAGACAAGCTCACACTTCCTGAGCGACTACCACGTGCCAGGCCCTGTTCTAAGTCTTCACATACTTGAACTCGTTCTACCCCATAACATCCTCACGCAGCTGGTACTGTGATCACCACCTTTATACAGAAGAGGAAACTGAGGCACGGAGAAGTTAAGTCACTCACTCCAAGTCACACAGCAATTAAGTAGTAGAGCTGAGACCTCAGCTGAGCCCACGTGACTCTAGAACCCAAGCTCCTGACACCCCTAAACCCCTGTAAGCCTCCGTCCGCTCATCTCTCAAACCGGTGTGGTATCACCTACTGCATAAAACTGCTCTGAGGATCAAGAGGAGATGACGCACATGAGGGGAGCTGAGCCCAGAACCTGGGATTGTCCCTGCGATTTCAAAGACGGTGACAAGTTGCGCACAGCTTCTAGAAGACCCATCCCTTCTCTATGGGGTCAAGAGCACTGTCCCCGGCGAGCTGGGTGGCTCATCCTCCTGGCTCTGCCCTTCCCTTCCCCCCCCAACACAAAGGCCAGGCAATGAGGCGAAGGGAGAGATGGAGGGCTGCGGAAGCCTGGCAGACTCCAGCAGGACCTCAGCCACTTCTCCTCTCCTCCCAACGTGACAGAGAAAGTCACAAGGGGAGGCACACTGGGGATGGGCCCGGGCCGAGGAACAGCTGCCCCTTCCCCATCCTGGGCCTGTCTGCTGAGCAACAGGACGCAGTGTTAGGTGGCTGGGAACCAGGCCACAGGGAGCCCGCAGGACTCCCACCGGGACGCCGGGAAGGCCCACCTGCTTGGTGAAGTCCTGGATGATGCTGTGCTCCGACACCTGGGATCCAATGGCGAAGCGGCGCTTGAGCTGCTTCTCGATGCGGCTCAGCAGCTCCTGGTCCTCCTGGCTGGTGAAGCCCTCCACCCCTGTGGGTGTGAGGAGGGAGACGGATGGGTGGGGACCCCAGTCTGCCCACAGTGGGTAAGAGTGAGCCAGGCCCGGAAGAGAAAATGAGAGGAAGAGGAAGAGCGTGCCCGGGGACATCCAGGACCTGACCGAGATGACCGACAGAGACCCAGGGTCAGGAACGGGGCTGACGTGTGGGAAGGATGCTGCAAGCAGAGGGGACAGCAGGTGCAAAGGCCTGGAGGTGGGAAATATGCCCATCTCGATCAAAACGCGGTCAGGGGGCCAGGGACATGGCCAGAGTGGGGGCACGTCCTGCGGGCCCTGGAGGCCACGGCACAGGTTTCTCTTTGATTCTGGTGAGCAGAACAGCCACTAGAGGGCTCTGAGGAGGGCCACGAGCTGACGACAGCACCTGGCCCCCAGGCAGCGGGATAGGCAGCAGCAGGAAGACTTCCTGGGGTAATCTATCTCAGATGGAGAGCTGGAGGGGACCCAGCAGTGACCCAGAAAGGCGCACAGGCTGCCCCGGAGACCACATCTGTGAGGCGCCCCAGCAAGCAGCCCAGGCAAGCAAGCTGCCCCAGGATGGATCTCCCCTGCTGACCCAGGCCTGCAAAGGCCTTGGTGTTTCAGCTACAGAGAGGGTGGGACCGTGGTGGGGGAGCCACTGAGAGGGACGTCAAGGCTCCAAGTTGAAATGAGTCTGCAAGGTAAACTCCTACCCAGCCTGGGAAGCCCAGCTCCAGTTTCGCTGCCAGGAAGGCCCGCCAGGGCAGAGGCTGAGTCATGTTCACCGAGGGGACGGCGGGGCGATCAGACACCACCCACCTCCCTGGCTCCAGCCACAAGGGCCCTTGAACACACCGAGCCTGCTGTCCTTGGGGTCTTGCCACTCAGCCCTCGCTCTACGTGCGGTGCCCAACCCCACACTCCGGGGAGCCATGTGTCCTCACTCACGCCAGTCCCTGCTTCCTGCCACCTCCTCAGAGCCCACCCGGACCACCCGAGGATGGTCCCCAACATTCCTGACCTGCTGGGCTTCTCCCCTCTGTGCTCTTTACCCCCTGAGCTTGATCTGTTTGCCTCTTTGCTGCGTCTCCCCCGTTGAGAAGGGGGGCCTCACAAGGCGCGGACTTAGAGATCTGCTCACTCCTAGACTCCCAGCACCTAGAACAACCCGGCAAATTCTAAGCACTAAGTACCTGCTGGGGAAGGAATGAATTCGTCCCAGGGGAGCCTGGCACAGAATCAGCACTCCAGAGGTGCTCAGAGGCTGAGCCCGAAGCAGGCAGCAGGACTTAACGGCAGCCTGAACCCCGCTGGCCTCGGGGTCAAGAGACATGCATTCTCGCTGGGCGAACGGTGACCTTGGGCACTGTGAAAAGGCCTCTTTGGGTGTCAGTTTTCCCATCTCTAAGAGGTGAAGGGCTAAGTGCCCAGCCTGGCTTCTGGGGGTTTTGAGGGCAGCTGTAAGTGAAACGGAGGAAGAGCTCTGGAAGCACTCAAATGGTTACGGCTCAAAAACAGGGGTACATGCAGACTTCCCTGGAGGTCCAGTGGTTAAGTCTCCATGTTTCCACTGCAGGGGGTACAGGTTCGATCCCTGGTCAGGGAAATTCCATATGCTGCGTGGTGCAGTCAAAAAAAAAACAGGTGCCAACTACCATTCTTAACAGATGATAAAATTGTGAATTATAATAATGAACTGGGTCAAAAGAATTGTGCTCCAGTCTGGAGAGAGGCTGTTCTGCCCATCTTGGGGGAAACTGGCTGGTGGGGGCTGGGGACAGGAGATGGGCTTATTCCCAGGAGGAAGCATGGAGAAGCAATGCAGAGAAGCAACAAGCACAGCAGGTGTCCAGCATGAGCCCTGCCCACGGAGCCCACAAGCCACCCGAGTCCGGGTCCCTGCGTCTGCTCACCTGACAGGGTGCCGGACAAGGCGGCGTCCAGCGTGGACACCTGGAAGAGCCTCAGAGCCTCCTCCACATCCGCCTCCGTGGCGAAGGGCTGCAGCTTCATCTTGCTGAGGGCCTCAGCAATGCGCACGACGGCCTCCAGCTGCCTGTGTGGGAGCGATGGGACGCCAGGGCGGACTCAGCCCATCTTCTCTCCTCATCCCACCCTGACCTCCAGGAGATGCCTGCCCCAGGCACTAAGAGTACAGGGGTGACTGCTGGCTGTCCCCGTGATCCATCTCCCTCAGTAACAGAACCCCGACTTCTATTCTAGCAAGTGGCGCCCACCTAAAAGGCATTTCCCAGACTCTCTTGCGTCTAGATGTGTCTGTGTGACTAAGATGTGGCCAGTAAGCTGTAAGTCCAAATATTTTATGGGAACTTCAGGAAGTGTCCTTAAAAGATGGACCTTTCTTTTTCTTCCTCTCCAGCCACCTGGAATGTGGAGGTGATGGCTGGAGTTCCAGCAGCCATCCTGGACGATGAGGATAAGGGTGAACCTGAAGGAGCCCAGGTTGCTGACGACTGAGGAGCCATCACATAGGTAGGACTACCTACCCTCAAAT
This sequence comes from Neophocaena asiaeorientalis asiaeorientalis, assembly GCF_003031525.2. Lineage (NCBI taxonomy): Eukaryota > Metazoa > Chordata > Mammalia > Artiodactyla > Phocoenidae > Neophocaena > Neophocaena asiaeorientalis. The sequence goes on along the minus strand of NW_020173111.1, from coordinate 1,724,337 downwards.
GTTTTTACAGAAGAGAGAAATAAACTCCCAATTTACTTAAGCTACTTCATGTGGGTTTTCTATTACATACAGCCAAATCCACTTCTAACTAATCAGTGCTGGAAGCAAGATTCAAACGAGGTAGGTTCAAGCTCTTAGTCACTCCACTGCATAAACTCACAAGAGTGACAAGAGCTAACAGCTGAGAAAACTGTGATCCAGAAAAGGAAAGCAATTTCCCTGCAGTCACACAGTGGGCTGGAGGCTAGGACCAGGTCTCCCTGGACCCCAGGTCCCAGCCTGGACCCTCCTTCACCCTCAGGCTTCCCGGCGATGAGGGAAGCTAGACCGAATTCAGAAGAAAGGGTTCCAGATTTTCTCAACAGTAAACAAAACAAGAGATACAGATAATCAGGGAGGCCACTGTTTTCACTCCCAAAGGAGTGCTCCCCGCCCAGCAGCCCTGACCATGGCCTGCACCACGTAGTCAGCAAGAGCCCCGGCCCCAGACGTGCTGGGCACATCGTGCCTTGTACACCGAGGCCACCCGCCCGGCCCGGCCCTGGCCCGCCCGCTGCGCACCGCACGGTGATGGGGATGCTCGAGCGGCGGTCACTGTCCCTCTCGTGCTGACGGGCCCCGCTCCGCATGATGATGTAGCGGTTCTTCAGCTTCTCCGCAGCCTCTGCCGACAGCCGAGGGCCACACTTCCTGCAGGATGGGGAGCGGCTGCCGTGAGGCCAGGAAGAAATCTTGGGGTACTCACCCCATCCCCGGCCCTCTGCTGGCTTGCAGACATATGCTTTCCGGGCCCACCAGACGGTGGCCTCTCAGCGGTCCTCCCCCCAACACATTCAGGGACAAGAAGCACAATGACACCCACAAGCGGCTCACAGAGACCGCCGTCCAGGGCAGGGAGCACGCCAGGCTGGGGGTGGGGGAGGGGAGCAGCAGGGGTGTCTGCTCAGGATCTGACCCCACCCTACCCCCCCACCCCACAGCGCCCCCCCAGCCAACTGAACTGTCACTGATTTAAGGGAAGCCTTAGCTCACCTAATCCAACCCTCATGCTGCGGATGAGGTGAGCAAGGCCAGAGGGAGGGAGGAAACTCCCCATAAGCCACGTGGGACCTGGCGTCAAGGGAGGACTAGAATCTGGGGCTCTCAGACTCACACCCAAGGGCCCAAGCCTCTGAGGACAGGGCCATGAAGAGCTCAGGCGTGACAAAGACCCGGGTACCAATGAGCACCGCACCACCCATCACCCAGGAGGAAGCGGTGAGTAGGGACCCACCTGAATGCAGCACTTCACCTCCCATTAGAAAGGCACTCAAAAGATCCCTCCACCCTTGGGTTTTAGTTCCAATAAGAGACAGCTGAGGTGTGTGTCCAGAATCTTGGTACAGGGGCTAAAAGCACAGCCTTTGGAGCCAGGTACCTGGGTTCAAGTCTTGGCTCCACTACCTCCTGTCTGTGACCCTGGACAAGTTACTTAACCTTTCTCTGTCTCAGCTTCCCCATTTGTAAAATGGAATAATAATACACCAACCTCATAGGTCTGGGGAGAGGGATGGTGTTCACCTATACATAAAACTCTCAGGATAACATCTGGCACAGACTAACTACTATGTGTATGACTATTGTCATTGGCCATCTGTGAGAACAACAGTATTTAAGGTTGCAGCTGCCATTTACTGAGTATTTTCCTGGTGCAGGGCTGTGCCACTCACTCATCATTTCGTGTGATCCTTACAAAAACCCTAGGACACAACCACCCAGGGAAAGCGAGGCTCAACTGACTTGCCCAAGGTCACACAGTGGGGGCAGGAGTTACCCAGAGCCCATGTCCACAAGCCTCCCTGCACACCAGAGTCAAGGGGGTCTTCAAAACCGTCTAAATTCTTTTTATTTTTTTGGCCTCACCGTGCAGCATGCAGTATCTTAGTTCCCCGACCAGGGATTGAACCCATGCCCCCTGCATCGGGAGCGTGGAGTCCTAACCACTGGACCACCAGAGAAGTCCAGAGACAATCTAAATTCTCCACCTTCGCTTCGGAGATGGAGAAACTGAGGCCAAGAGCCACTGAGCAACTGTGAGGGGTCAGAAAGGAGCAGAGCTAAAATCCTCAGGGCCTGATCTCAGGCATCCTGAATGGGGCTCTCTCCCACTCCAGGGGAGCCGGGCAGCCCCACCCCTGTGGGGCCTGCATCCAGGACTCACGCGCGGCAGTAGGCGATGAACTTCTTTAGCTTGGTCAGGTCGATCTCGCCCTCCACGGCCTGGGTCTGTGTCAGCGCGCTCACGTGCAGAGTGATGACGTGTTTGGCCAGCATCTGGGAGGCAGAGGGGACACGGGGTCAGCCCACAAGCCTTCCCAAGCCAGGTCCCAACACAGAGGTGGAGCAGGCAGGGAGGGAAGAGCTGCCAGGGCTAGAAGTGGTGGAGAGGAGGAGGCCCTCGCTTTTCCTGCGGGTTGTCAGCTGGTAAGACGACATCCCAGAGCTGTCAGGCCCCTCTCTGCCACCACGAGGGGTGCAGCTGCCTGAGAACAAGCCTCCACTAAGGGAGGCCAGGCCGAGAGGCAGAGACAGCGGCGCCCAGACGACAGAGACCTGACCCAGCCGAGCCTCGCGCCTCCAGGCTTGTCCGTTACGTAAGCGCTGGAGTTCCTTTCAGACGCTGACTGACCGGAACTGGGGTTCCAGTACTTGCATCCAAAGGCCAACCCCCTCATTTCACACAGAAGGGACTGACACCCAGGGAATGACTGACCCCAAATCTCACGGCACATCGAGCACAGGAGAGGTAGGACCCGGGACGCCCAGTGCAGCGCTCCTGGAATCCACAACCCCGCCTCCTTGGTGGCCCACTCATGGGCCGATCTGGGGGCCAGGACTTCGGGTCAAGCCCCTTGTCTGCCCACCCTCGCCCCCTAACCCCTAGAACCGCGGGCCTGGCTGGAGCCCAGCCCCCCACGCACCATATCCCTCTCCTCGTTGTGCTCGTCCTTGACGATGAAGATCATGTCGAAACGGGACAGGATGGTGGGCATGAAGTCGATGTTGTCCTCCCCCTTCGTCTCGTCCCAGCGGCCAAACACTGAGTTGGCAGCAGCCAGGACTGAGCAGCGGGAGTTGAGGGTGGTGGTGATGCCGGCCTGACGGGGAAGCAGAGGACAGGGAGATGGGAACGCGGGGTCACAGCCCTCTCAGGTGCGCACACCCATGCCTGCACGCACACACCCACACACGCACACACACAGGATTCCAGGACCACTGCTGCGGCCAACAGAGGTCGGGCCGCTCAGGGCAGCCTGAGGACGGGGCCAGAACCCGGCCCCTCCCAGCACCCTGGAACAGCTCTGCCGGGCTGGACCAGGGAGGATGCTCACCTTGGCGATGGAGATGGTCTGCTGTTCCATGGCCTCGTGGATGGCCACGCGGTCGTCTTCTCGCATCTGTGTAGGAGATAGAAACGTCCACCAGACCCAGGTGAGGGGCCGGGGCACGGTGGCAGCAGGAAACCCTACAGGAGCTACCATTCCCAAGTCCCGACCCTGTGCCAGGCCGATGGCAGGAACCGGGTCACCTCTAGTCACGGGGACAGTGTGTGGGCTTGGCTCTCCTCTCCCCACTCTCAGGTGCGGAAACTGAGGCTCGGAGAGGTGCAGCTACTTCCCGATAGTACCGGGAGGTCTCCACATCACAGGTGGTTTCTGCCATCCAAGCACAGAAGGCCACACCCCCAGCCCGCGGCCAGCAGGCACCACCACCACTGAGCCACCACCTCACCCTGCCAGGCTCACCTTGTCAAACTCATCGATACAGACGACCCCACCGTCGGCCAGGACCATGGCTCCCCCTTCCATGATGAAGTTCCGGGACGAGGGGTCCCTCATCACCGAGGCTGTCAGGCCAGCCGCGCTGCTGCCTTTCCCAGACGTGTACACCTAGGGGAGGGAGGCGGGAGGGTCAGGGCCCATCATGGCTCCATGCTGACCCAGTAAGTCAAGGGGCCCCAGGAGCTAGGGCTCAACCAAGGTCAAGGTCACACATCACAGCTGGCTGCAGAGCACAGACAATCTCAGTGTTCCTCCTCTGATGGGGAGACCACCCCAGCCCCAACTTGGCGGTTCTCCCACAGGGGAGCGTTCACATCCATCACTCACCTGAACCCCACAACTGTCCCATGAAGCAGCCCCTGGGGGCCCGGCTCACGGAGGAGCAAACTGAGGCCGAGAGGAGAGCAGTGACACTGTTCCAAGGGGCCTCAGGGCTGGGTCGACTCCTGACTCCCAGGAAAGGCATCCCCACCCTGAATCCCTTGTCATCTATTGCTATCGATGTTAAGACTTAGCGGATGGATAAACTGAGACTCAGAGAGATTGGGTGACTTGCTCAAGGCCCACGGCCAATTACCAGCCAGGCTGAGACCAAACAAACCCCATCGAGTCCAGCACTCCGCCCGCTGCCCCAAACCTACACACGCCGTCGGCCCCCTTCCTCCTCTATCCTCTGCAGCCCCGCCCGCAGCCTTCCTCTCCGCGGCGCAGCTAAGGCGGACAGAGGTCACCCTGGGCACTCACCCCGATGGGAGAGCACTTCTCCACAAACTTCAGCAGCTGGGACTTGGCCGTCCCCGGGTCCCCCAACATCAGCAGGTTGATGTCTCCTCGGCGAGTGAGGCCGTCGGGGAGCCTGGGGGAAGGCGGGCAGGCGGGCCAGGTGAGCAAGGCGAGAAACCCAGGGCTGGCTGGTCACAGTGGTCTGGCTGGCGGCCCCCCGACCTGTCATGGGCCTCAGAGCAAGCGGGGAGGCGGGGGCTCTGGCCTGAGAGCCACGTTCATAGCGAGCTGTGTCCCCTAGCCTCATCCGTGGTAACTTGCTTCCAAGGGAGGGGAGGTTCAGAGGAAACGGCACTTAGAGCTGGGCTTGGGCACACACAGTCAGCATCTGATAAACACCCCCCAACCCAGCTGGAAAGAAGGAAAGAGAGGGAGCCACCAGCGGGCCGCACGCGGTACTGTGGAGGGGACACCGCGAGGACAGACTCCTGGCCCCAGCGTACGTGCCTGTGAGCAAGTCCCTTTAGCTCTCTATGCCTCAACTTCCTCATCTGTGAAATGGGCTCGATTGTAGCTTTCTCACAGGGCTAATCTGGGGACTGACTGGGTTGGAAACACATAAAAGCACTCAGAAGAATGTCTGGCACGTGGTTAAGAACTCGGTAACTGGTAACTGCTAATATTATTACTTCCTCTACCTCTACTATTTTATTTTAAAAGGACGGGATGTCCCCTGAGTAAGAGGCTTTCACCCGTCTTATTCATGTGGAGACTTGGGTTCAGAGAAGTGGTGTCTCTTGCCCAAGGTCGCAAGGTAAATAAGCAGCCCTGAGAGATGTCACCCTGGTCTCAGACTCCAAGCCCGAGCTCTCCCCGGCACTGGCCAGGCCCCTCACACCGCCAAGGCCCCGGCCTAGCCAGGGCCGGGCAACTGCTCCGGAGGAAGGGTGTGGGCCAGCCCCCACCCGGCTGGCAGCCAGCCTGGGAGGCGGGGAGGGTGCCTGAGAGGGGCAGGCGGGGCTGAGGGTCCTGGGCAAATAAATGAAAAGGGCATTCATGTCCTGACCACCTGGCAGCTGCCCTCCTGCGGGCAAGTCACTAACTCCCCTCCCCGGACCTGGGGGGCCTGGACACCCACCTCTTTCGGGAACCCCCGAAGAGCAGGCAGGCGATGGCCTTCTTCATGTCTGTGCCCCCGAAGATGGAGGGGGCGATGCTCTTGGAGACGACCTCGTAGACGCTGGGAAGGGCGGCCAGGCGCCGGAACTCCTCCTCCTCCTGTGGGGTCACGGCCCCAGCAAAGCTGCGGCCTGGGTGGTCAGAGCAGGGGCCTGCGTGAGCGCCCTGAGGGAGAACGTGCTGCCTGCGGCCCATCGCCTGGGCCGACCCAGGGCCTCCCAGAGCAGGGCCCTCAGAGCCGAGCAGCACAAGCGTCAGTCTGAGCAAAGACAGAACCCCAGGTCTCCGCACCAGGCGTGGGCCTGTGTGTTCCAGGGTCCAGTGAGCAAGCGGAAGAGTGTGGAGGGCGGGGGGGCGTGACCTGAGGAGGGCCAGGTGACAGGGGCCCTCAGGGACATCTTCCATCTTGCCAACGGGGGTGACACGGCATCTCTGGTGAGAACAGCACCGCTCACCCGGCTGCCGTGCGGGACAGAGCGCAGGGGCAAAGGTGGACACGGGGAGACCAGGACGAGGCCCACCGACAGCCCAGGGGAGGGACGACGGGGGTTCGGCCCAAAGCACACTCACCGGAGCCATCTGTGTCCACCTGGATGCCCAGGACCCGGATGTAGGAGCTCCGGATGCCCACGCCCACCCTGTCGCGGCCCCTGCTGGCGGTCAGGCCAAACTTCTTGATGGAGTAGATGCCCATGATGGTGACCCTGTTCCCAGGGACGACCATGTCACAAAGGTACCTGAGAAGAGGATGGGGAGGAAGAAGGTGAGAGGCTGGTGGGGGCAGGGAGCCCCCAGCTCCCCCAACCCCGTCACACTCGCCGTCCATCCACCTCGCCATCTCTACACGAGGCCCCAGCACCGTGGGCTCCAGCCCCCGCACCGCCCAGGGCCCTCTCCCTCTCACCACAACCCAGACCATGCTTGGACGGCCCAGCTGCTGGGAGGAAGACAGGCCTTGGCCTGACCCCTCCACAGGCCTCAGGAGCTCATCCATTATGCTGGTTGGAGTTGGGGGGCGCCCACCCCAGCCCCTCAGGTGCCCCGCCTCCATCTCATCTGCTGTCAGACGCATTGCAGGACCTCCCCTCGGCCATCTCGGGGGAAGCCCCCCTCCTCACGCCCTCCCAGCCTCCCTGCAAGGGCCGCGCACCGCTTCTGCCTCTTTCACGGCTCCATGAGCTCAGCCAAGTCATTCTGCCTCTGGATTTTAAATTCCTCTTTAAAAAAAAAAAGGTGTTATGGGACTTTCCTGGTGCTCCGGTGGTTAAGAATCCGCCTTCCAACGCAGGGGACACGGGTTCGATCCCTGGTCGGGGAACTAAGATCCCACATGCCGCGGGGCAACTAAGCCTGCGCGCCACAACCAGACAGAAGCCTGAGCGCCGCAACAAAAGATACCACATGTCGCAACAAAGATCCCGCGTTGCCACAGCTGAGACCTAGCACAGCTAAATAAGTAAATAAGTACTTTAAAAATAAATATATATATATATGTAGACAGAGAAAGAGAGAGAAGCAGGGAAGTCTCTGAGCCCCTCCAGCCTGTGCAGCACAGAAAGGACACTGGGGCATGTATCCGTACTCTGCTGCTTAGAAGCTGTGTCACCTCTCTGAGCCTGGAAGGGGATGATAAAGTGATCTGACCTGCTGGGTTACTGTGGGATCAAGTGAGGTACGAGACCCAAAAGTGCTTTATCCACTAGAGAGTCATATCCTCTAAAGGACCCTCACTGTCTCTGTTAACGTTCTATGACTCCCCTCTTCCCAGACCCCACTTCCTCAGCTTTGAATAATCTAACCATAGACCATTTGAATAATCTAATAAATACCGAATATTTAATCTGTATTAAGGAATTGTGCTAGAGACACAGTGTAGAGGACAAATGTATGGACACCAAGTGGGGGAAAAGGGGGGTGGGATGAATTGGGAGATTGGGATTGACATATACACACTAATATATATAAAATAGATAACTAATGAGAACCTGCTGTACAGCACAGGGAACTCCACTTCTCTATACAGTAGAAACTAACACAACATTGTAAAACAACTATATCTCGACTGAAAAAAAAAAAAAAGAAAGAAAAAGGAACCGTGCTACACACTCAACATGCATTTTCCAATTTAAATCTCCCAGCAGCCTGACGAGGTTAAGGCCTGTCCCTGTCCCGGTTCTCCTGGTAAGGAGCCCATGTAACTTGCTCAAGAGCCTGACCTCTACACCTTCCACAGCCACTAAGGAAGCTAATGACCTACAGAGCCCCTCCTCCGAGAAACGTGCAGCACAGACCATGTGCACGTGATGTCGGGGTGCAGGAGCCCAGCTGAAGAAGCCCAGTCCACACCTCCACACCTTCCTCCCAGGTCACCAGGAGGGGACCGGGCTGGCCCAGTACCCTCTCCCCCTTTCCAATCACCCAGCAACATCCAAGGAAGAATCTTAACAGAAAGCCTGGGGTGGGCGTCAGGCTGGAAAGAGGCTCCCCCAGCTACTGGCTGTCCAGTTCTGGGCCTCCCAGTTCTAAGAGGGCTGCGGAGACTCTGCAGGAAGAACGCGGGCTGGCAGCCCAGCCCCTCCACTCACTGAGCCAGTCACACATCCTCGTCTGCAAAGAGGGGTGGACGCGCCCCCACAGATTATGGGGAGACGAGATGAGAGGAAGCATGGGGGCGGCACCAGGCACGGAGCAAGTGTCCTGTAACCAGCCACCCTCCCCCGCACCCCACTGCACTCAGCCGGCCACTCGCGGCACGCAACTCAGGGGCACGGCCAGGGAGCCTGCTCACCTGTCGCAGTAGAGCTGCATGTGTCTGGGCATCTCGCCGTGGGGCACCGCATCCGGCAGCTCCTGCAGCTTCAGGGTCTGGAAGTCCACGCACTTGCACTTGTCCGGCATGATGAAGTATGGATCCAGCGGGCACTTGGGACGCCCGGCCTGATCCCTGTCGGTGGGGAGGAGAAGGGTCACCAGAGCTGCCCCCAGAGCCCCAAGGCCAGCAACAAGCTAGGGGTCTCTGGGACCCTGGGAGAAGGCCCTAAAGGAGGGCAGCTCAGCGGGGGACACCACAGGGCTAGGAGTCGGGAGACCTGCACACAAACGGTATTCAAAGCCCGAGACAGGCAAGGGGGTTAAATATAGAGAAAAGAAAGGCGGCTGAGGCCTGAGGTCAGGAAGCTGAGGGGAACCAGCAGCCAGAGAGGGTAGGGGCCCTTGCGATCAGGGGTCAGCAATGGTTTTCTGTAAGGAGCCAGAGACAAACATTTTCAGTTTTGTGGGCCACGAGGCCACACACTCTGCCTCCGAAGCGCAAATGCAGCCACAGGCAATGTGTAAACAAAGGAGCCTGGCATGTTCCTGGGCCTTCCCTCCAGACCTGCCCCAGCGAGCCAAGGTTTGCTGTAGAAGGCTCCCGGTGGACTCCCAACCCTGGCTCCCGGCTCAGGTTGCCTGGGCGCCCTGGAGGGACAGAACTCACCACTGCAGAGGGACGCCACCGCCCCAGGGTACCAGGCCTGCCCCAGGCCCACAGGGCACACCGCTGCCCCAGCCCCTCCCTGCTGCAGGTGGTGCAGGCCGGGTCCTCCTCCTTCACATCTCCGCTGAGATGTCACCCTGTCACCCCCACCGTGCCCCAGGGCCATGCAGAGCCCACTCACGTGTTGCACTTCCTGGGCAGGGCGTAGCCCTCCAGGCCGGGGCGCATGGCGACGTTGGTGAGGGTGTTGCGGCAGCTACGGCACTGGACGGAGATGCGGGTGGCCTTAGCACGGACCCCAGAGGCGGCAATGATGATGCCAGGGATCTTCACCAGGTGTGACATCGTGTCCGACTGCAACAGAGCCACGGGGAGGGTGGCTGGTTAAAGGGAGCCGGGAAGACCTGAGATCACGTAGGAGAATCTTTTTCTAATGTGTACTGAAGTATTCAGGGATACAGGACCATGTCTGTAACTTACTTTAAAATACTTTAGCAGGGGGCTTCTCTGGTGGCACAGTGGTTAGGAATCCGCCTGCCAACGCAGGGGACGCAGGTTCGAGCCCTGGTCCGGGAAGATCCCACATGCCGTGGAGCAACTAAGTCCTGTGGCGCCACAACTACTGAAGCCCACGTGCCACAACTACTGAGCCCATGTGCCACAACTACTGAAGCCCACGCGCCTAGAGCCCATGCTCTGCAACGAGAAGCCCGCGCACGGCAACGAAGAGTAGCCCCCGCTCACCACAACTAGAGAAAGCCCGTGCGCAGTGACGAAGACCCAGCGCAGCCAAAAATAAATAAGTACATAAATAAATTTATTTAAAAAATAAATAAAATACTTTAGCAGAAAAAAGAAGAAAGCAAATAAGGCAAAATGTTAACAGCCATTAAATCCAAGCAAAGGTAGATGGGGTTCATTACACTATTCTCACTACTTTTGTCTGTGTGATTTTTTTTTATAATAAAAAGCAAAAAATAAGAAAAGTTCCTTTCAACATCATCTCTTCTTCCCCCTCCCAGGAGATTTTCTGGGACAGACAGGCAGGCTACAGGTTCGTGCTGAGGCCCCTCAAATCCCAGAAGGTGGGGAGGGGAGGGGAAAGGTTCGGGATCTTCTTCCCCCTCCCAGGAGATTTTCTGGGACAGACAGGCAGGCTACAGGTTCGTGCTGAGGCCCCTCAAATCCCAGAAAGTGGGGAGGGGAGGGGAAAGGTTCGGGAAGGAGGCTGCCCCCCGAAGAAGTGAGACCAGAGGTATGTGTTGCTGCCACGGCCCGGGGACCCCAGACCTGCTGAACCCCCGCCCCCGCCAGAGCTTGTCTTCTGGAAAACTATCTACAAGCTGCAGGAAGCCTAGCCCTCCAGGACCCCTGGGTTGGAAAAGACTGAGGCTGCCTCAGCCCATAAGCCACCCCGACAAGCGATCCTTCTAGAGAGGACCCCTCTCTACCACTGGACACCCGTCACCCGAGGCAGGCCAGTCACTGGGTTTTCCAGTGGGTCTGAGAATAGGAAGCTTGTCCCATGTGGCGCTGAGCTTTGCTTCTCTGAGGAAACAGCTGCCTCGCAAAACAAGTCCTATACCGCCTCCGGAGACAGGCAAATGCGTGATGCTTGGGTGAGTTCCACACACGGTCCCAGGTCCCCTCCCCGGTGCTGGGCACATAGATGAAGCCAACACGCTCCACAGCCTCGAGAGCCCACAGCCCAGCCCTGCTTCTGGAACAGAACTGCCATTGTGCTAATCAAGGAGGATTTGGCAGGGACCCCAGCCAAGCTGCAGGACACGGGGATTCCAGCAAAGACCAGGGCGTGGCCTTCTGGTGAGTAACACAGAGGTGACACTACCTGGGCCCAGAGTTCAAAGGCACAGCTACACGCATCCTTTCATTTGCTTCTCACGACAGCCTCGTGACAGAAGAACCAACGTCAGGCTCTCACTTCCTCCTCAGGAAGCTCTCCTGTCCCACCCCTGCCTGTTGTATCAATTCTTTCACATGGCAGCCCAAGGGAACCTTTGAAGATAGAATCGGCCCATCCTCCTACCTAACCTTCAACTCAAGCTGCTTTCCACAGCAGCCAAGGCCCTGGCCATCTGGCCTCTCTACCCACTCCCTCCCTTCCTCTCCTCCCACCCTCACTCCCTGAGGTCCAGCCACACTGGCTTCTTTCTGTCCCGTGAAACCTGCCGCTGTCCCCACCCCAGTGCCTTTGCACCTGCTTCTCCAGGAGCCTGGAACGCTCCTCCCTCAGGCTGTCACAGGGCTGCGTTATCCCTCAGGTTTTCGCGCCAACATCACTTCCTCAGAGGGGCCTTCTCCGACCACCTCCCGGACCCCTGGCCACTGTCACATTGCCTGTTTCCTTTGCTTCATGACTCGTATCACAGGACCTGAAATCAGCTCACTGCTCCTTGTCTGTTTCTCCCACTGTAAGCTCCATGGAACCAGGTCCTGTCTGTCTACAGTGAGGGTCCCCCAGCACCCGGCGAGGGGCAGTCACTCGATAAGTGCTCGTTGAATAAAACCAGAAAAGACTGGATGGCAGACTGGCTCTGCCAAACTCTCCCTCGGCCTCATCACTCTCCAGCCGTGCTGGCTGTCCTTCCCTCGGCCTGGCACACACCCTGCCCCCCTTGCCTCACAGGCTTTGTACCAGCTGTGCCCTCCCTGCTCCCCCGAACATTCTCTCCCAGCTGTTTGCGTGCTGCCTGTTCTCACCCTCAGATCTCCACTCAGACGTGCCCTCCTCAAAGCAGCCTTCTTGATGTTTTCCAGAGGGGCCCTCACGTTTTCTCATCACCCTCCTGGTTTCTCCCATTGCTCTTACGGTCATCTACAGTGACCATGGGTGATGTTCACCGGCTTATCCAGTCTCCCCGGGGACAGCAGCCTGTCCTGAGTTCACCACTGTTTCTCCAGGACCCAACTCACGCCTTGCCCACAGGAAGAACTCAGCAAATATTTGCCAAAACGAGCTAAGTTTTCAGGGGCGCAAAGAGGCTCAGAAAGGTCGAGTGAGTTGCTCAGGGTCACACAGCTGGCACCCAGGTCTCTCTCCAAAGCCCCTCCTCACATGCAGCTGCCACCGCCACCCTTCAACTGGCCTGAGTGGACCCACCTTCAGGCTACGGATGCTGGACGGGCTGGCATCCGACTTGAGCATGACTTGGATGTCCTGGAGCACCTCGTCGCCAGCAGGCCGGGGCCGGGTCACCTCATCGGCCACCTCCTTGGCAGCTTCCTCCAGCTGGAGAGGAGGAGGGGGGCAGGCTGTGAGTGACCAGAGCGGGGCCAGCCCTGGGGGTTCGGCGGGGGGCGGGGAGGTCCCACTCACCAGCTGCAAATGCTCAGCTGGCTGCTTGTACAAGTAGTCGGCCAGGTCCTCGTCGAAGCTGGCAAGGTCCTCCATCTCCACCTCGATCCAGTACTCCCCCAGGTTATAATGCCGCTTGAGTTCATCCCTGGGGTGGGGGTGGGGAAGGAGAAGAGGAGACAACGCTGGCTGAGGTGCGCCCGCACCCTGAGTCTCCCACACCACTGCCCCGCCACCCCGCTTCCCAAACACATCTAGTTCCAGGCGGTTCTGTTATTTAACCCTGCAGAGGTCCCCCCACTGCTGAAAGGCATCCTCCAGAGAAAGCTCCACGGAAGGGGTCCAAGCAGTAATCAAAGGACAGTTCAGCGCTCACAGACAGGGTTCTGTGCACAGGTGTCTGGAAGACTCTCACTGCAAACCAGTCCTTTCAGTGGACTCCTCGGAGCCTTTAATCCTCTCTCAGATACTGACAAGGCACACGGCTAGAACCTGGACATTGAAGGCAGCAGAGACCACGCCTGTCTTGTCAACCACCAGAATCTTTTTACAGAGCATCCTATGGGACTATTATCCCAAAAACACATTCGGGGGCCACTGACCTCCTCGGCCTCACCCCTGTCTACCTCATGTCCGGAGCCGCATACAACAGCCAGCCTGGCCCCGAGAGCCCCTTGCTGTAACACGCCACCCCATACCCTGCCCCTGCGTGCAACTGCTCCTGTCTGAAATGCCTTCCATGCTTGACACCCTCCTCTCAGCTCAAGGTCACCTCGGCTCCCCTGGAAGCCTCCCTAACTCCCCTTGTACATTCCTCCTTTAAGGTAATTATCACTTTGTAATTTATTTGTAGCTCCCTGTGCCTCATTCCCACTGACTGCAAGTAGTATGAATCTTTTCATCTTTGCATCTCTGAGTCCAGCACATAGATGGTCAATGTCGGCTGATGCATGAATAAATGGAGGCAGGAGTGGCTGTGCCCTTTTACTGATGAAGAAACTGAGGCCCAGAGAGACCGTCACTTGGAAGTCACTCAGCTAATAATCAATCAGGCCCAAGCCTGGACCTGCGAACTCACGTTCTCTGCATTTTAACGGCCTGTGAGGATCTGGTGCGATGGCACCAATGTACAATGACTAGGAACAGGGGCCTTGCCCAGCTCATTCAGTGCTGCAGCCCAGCACCTGGAACAGTGCCTGGCATGCAGCAGGTGCTCAGTCAATAGGAGGTGATTGGGTGGAATGAAGAATGAATGAATGAGTGAAGTAAAACATAACTACCATCTTCACCTTTTGCACCCACTGAAAACTTGGTTTACAAGATATCGCAGACATTACACGAAAGGACAGTAACGAATAAATGAATAGGAACAAATCCTGGACGAAGAACCCAGGTGACTCACTCAATCGTTAACTTTAGATGTGAAACGTACAAAACCATACGCCACGGGGGTGCGGGGCCCCAGTGAGTGGACGAAACACCGCTGGGACCGCACCTCCCCTCCTGCACCGCTCCGGCCCGCACCTGTACTTGAAGGTGAAGCCCGTGCGGTCCGTGCCCACTCGGTACTGCCGCAGGAACTCCTTGAAGCGCCTCTGCAGCTGCGACTTGCGGGCCTGCCCCTCATCGGCCGCGTTGTCGCCCCCGAAGCTGTCGCTGTAGAAAACGCCGGGGTCGTCGAAGCCCGACATGACTGCACCTGTTATGGGGCCGCGCGGCGCCCCCTCCGACACCTGGGTCCTAGGCTCCGAATGCGGGACGGGCGTGAGCCCGGTTCCGCCTCCCGGACCCCTACCCCAGTTCTCCCGTGAGAAACCCCTGCCCAGACCTACTGCGCCCCAAATGCAGATGCCTGTCGACCCCTGCGCCCGGCTCCGCGGTGCCCACTCCCCAGCCCCAGTGGCCTCACCTCACCTTTCCCGCGCTCCCTGGAACCAAAGAGACAAGAGCCCCAACACTCGGCCGCCGCCTTTCGCGGGAAAAACCAGACGCAGCGTTTGGATGCCGCGGCCGCTGCGCCCTCATTGGTTCGCCGGGACCCCGCGGCCAGCGATTGGACCGTGCTGCGCCCGCGAGTCCCGCCCCCCACAAGCGGGCCGCCGGAGAGGATTGGCGGCAGGGCGCATGACGTCAGGCCTCCTGGCCTCCTTCCGGGCTCCATTTTGTGTTCTGGACAATTTGGCGCGAAACTGACCCGGAAGTAGCGGCGGGGCGGGGCGCAAAGATGGCGGAGGGGCGGGCCGAGGGCCGGCGCGGGCGTGCGAGGGCTTTTCTGTGTACTCTTCTTAAACCTTTTTCAAAGTCTCAGGAGGAAACGACCCCTTTCAGAGCTATAGGTCCCTGAGAAGTACCCCTTGCCGGGTGTGAGCCTGCTTCCCCCTAGCGGCTGGAGGGGGCGCTGCCTGCCTGCGCTCCCAGCTCTCACCCTAAACACGCTTCCAAAAGTGGGGGATTAATCATCAAGAAGCCACCTCTGGTCTCGTTAGCGCCTCTAGGACGAAACTCAGACTTGGGACTCGAGGGATGTTTCCTTAGACCCAATTGGTGATTTTTTTTTTTTTTTTTAGTTGTATAAGAGTTTTCATTATCTGGCAATGCTTAAAATTTGAAAATTCATGACCAGATTCCCAGGCTGACTTTAAAAACGGGAAGATCTGGCAAAACTTGACGGATTCTCAAGCAGCAATAAGGACTGCATAATCTCCCCTCCCTTCTTTTCCATTCTCACTGGCGACATGAACTATTTTTTCTAATGTTTATTATTTCGTTGCACTGGGTCTTAGTTGCGGCAGCCTGGCTCCTTAGCTGCAGCACGTGGGCTCCTTAGTTGTGGCATGCAAACTCAGTTGCTGCATACATGTGGGATCTAGTTCACTGACCAGGGATTGAATCCGGGCCCCCTGCACTGGGAGCGCAGAGTCTTAACCGCTGTGCCACCAGGAAGTCCCGCAACCTGAACTATTGGAAAGAACTTTTCATTCCATAGGCTACATTGGCACATACTTACGGGGAGTGTTTAAAATATGAGTCTGTTTATAGGGTTTCAAAATTAGATCAAACGAATCTGAACCTTCAGGGAAGTCCCTCTGCATGGAGACATAGCTTTAACTCGTTCTATTTAACAGTGCTTTTATTTTCCACCGTGTGAAGAGAATACAAATTATTCAGCCATTTTCCTGTTAGTAGAATTTAAGATGGTTCTCTCTCCTCTCCCTCCCTTCCTTCGTCACTACAAATGGTATCAATGCCCCTGTCACAAAAAACTGGCAACAGGGCCCAGGGTGGGAAGAGCTAAGTCGCTATTTTGCGTGCCTACCCTTGGCATACATATCTCATGAACAGTGGCTCCTGGACCTGGTTGCACCTTGGAATCTCCCAGGAAGCTTTTTTTAAAAAATAAGTTTATTTATTTATTTTTGGCTGCGTCGGGCCTTCGGTGCTGTGTGCGGTCTTTCTCTAGTTGCGGCGAGCGGGGGCTACTCTTCGTTGCCGTGCACCGGCTTCTCATTGAGGGGGCTACTCTTTGTTGTGGAGCACGGGCTCTAGGCGCGTGGGCTTCAGTAGTTGTGGCTCGCGGGCTCTAGAGTGCAGGCTCGGTAATTGTGGCGCACGGACTTAATTGCTCCATAGCATGTGGGGTCTTCCCCGACCAGGGCTCGAACCCGTGTCCCCTGCATTGGCAGGCAGATTCTTAACCACTGCGCCAAAGCTTTTCATAAACAGCGATTCCGGAGTCCTGTCCCAGATCTCCAGAATCAGAACCTCTCCGGGTGGGGCCCAGGATACGCGGGTGTTGTGATGCCACCATCCACAGACTGGGGTTTGGAGGCCACTGGACCCTCCTAATAGCTGTAGGAGGCAGGTGTACTGTTAGTTTCAAGGAGACTTGAAGTGACTTAACCAAGGTTCCAGACTTGGTGACAAAGCCAGAACTAGGGAGAGGTCTCCTGGCACCCAATCCTCAGTCACATAGGAGTCGTATAAGGAAAAGCCTTGTCCCCTGCTTTGCTAAATAAACCTCCAGCCAAGGGCTTTCACTCTCCCAGACTGGGAGGCTGCATTTCTACCATTTCAGTGGCTTTCGGGACTTCGGAGAGTGGAAAAGACTTGGGTTTAGAACTGGCCGGACCGGGTTTAAATCCTTCCTGACCCTCAGAGAGCGTTAACACTCCTCACAGCTTTTCTCTGAGGATCAAATGAGATGATATCATGGGTGAGATGATTAGCAAGAATCACAAAACACTGATCTCCCTTGTTTCATAATGGTATTATACACTGTTGGTATTTTATATGCATCTCATTTGCTTCTCAAAACAGATGAGCTGGGTCTCATGTATTCATGTTAAAAGTGACAGAACTGGGCCCCAAAAAGGTTAATAACTAACCCCAAAGGCAGAGCTACAAAATGGAGTAGCAGGGATTTGAACCAGGGATCATACTCCAGTCCCTAGGGTTCACTGTACAGGACACAAATTTTACCCCAGAATCTGCTCATTTCAGCCTAACAGGGAATCCCATCCTCAGTAAGGCTGAGTCTTGCATCAAGCAGCGTTCACCACAAAGATCTGCCCACCGACTGCTTAAAGGTCACCCCCCCCCCATCCTCAGAGCAGAGCACAACATCCCAAACCAGCTCCTGTCATCCCCACCTTCACCCCTTCTCCCCACCAGGCTTTCAAGAAACAAGTGAGGACAAGTCAGCTCCCCAAAGGTAACAGAACCCAAGAAAAACACTTCAGGTTACTATTAAGCCATGTAGTTTATTATTTCACATAAAAGTTATCGACCAAGGCCACAGTGCTGTTAAACCCCTCCCTCCCACCCCAACCCTGTTATAAAAACAAAACAGAACACAACAAAATACCGCAGCTCAGGCCGAGTCAGGAACGAAAAGTGGCTCCAACAAAAACAAGACGGAAACACGAGACACAACATCTTTGCATATTTATACAAAAATTGCCACAGCCCAGGGGGCAGGCGGTCACAGCATGTCAACAGGGAGACCGGGGACCCAGGGCATTTGGAGGTTCACGACAGCGGTCACTTCTGGCTACATCTTTTGGGCTCTACTGCAGGAACGGGGTGGGGAGGGTGCCCTCAGGGCTGGGCAGGACCCCTCGTCCCACTCTAAAGTTCAGGTCATTGGCTGGACGTGCTTTATGGTTGGGGGAGATGCCGCAGACTCCTTTCTTCCAGAGAGAGAGGGACGCAGGGAGACGGCAGGGACCCCAACAGCTGCTCCCACCCGCCACGCCCAAGGGAGGGAAGTCGGCCAAGAGGCTGTCCCGCTCCAAAAAGAGTTCACGGCCAGGAGCCAGCATGCTTACATTCACAAGGTGTAAAGCCCCACAGCAACCGTTGCCACCAGAAAGCTGAACATGAGGACCCATCGCATGAGCGGCACCTGGGAGAGGATGCTGAGCTGGGGCTTCCCCCTGGACGCCTCCGTGGGAGCAGAGTCTGAAAGAGAAAAGGGACAGTGTCAACACCAGGAGGACAGAGGTGGGCCCGTCTGACATCACAGAAAGACAAAGCAGAGGGGCCTCAGCAGGGTCTAGTACAGTCCCGCTCAACGCAAACCAGTAGCTCTCCGGCCACTGCTTACATACCTCCGAAGACAGGGAGCTTACTACTTCTCCAAGCTCTCCAGTCTTCCATTTTCGGCTACATTGTGAGGAAGTACCCTCCAAGGATACCCAGGGAACCACACTTTGAGAACCAGTGCGTTAGGGCCAAGTCCCCTCACCCCCACCAGGTAGCCAATCCCACCAGGACTGGCCACATTCCAACGTTCCCGGGCTCAATCCCGCCAACAGAGGGGTCGACGTGGGCCTAGCACACATGAGAAAGCCGCAGGGCAGGCGGGCGAGGGCGGCCCCGGGAGCAAAGTCCTGAGGTGACCTGCCAAGCAGGTGGCTGAGCCTCACCCCTCCCCTCCCCCAACTCCCAAAGCCACACTGCCACCCACAGGGGTGTCAGGGGACATTTGGTGGAGCACTCCGGTGCTTTTGGAAGTTTCCCAGATGTTCTCTCAGCACAGCCACCCCATCGAGAGCTGTCTGAGAAGTGTGAGGGAGGGACTGACACGAGACACGACCCCGAGGTTACGTGTCTTCCCCGCGTCCATGGCAGGGGAAGAGCTAGCAGCTGTTCTGGGCTCCCTGCCCCATGTCAGGGCGTCTCTGCGTGGGAACCATTAAAAGGTCCCCAAAGGAACCTCAATTAAGAGGGGAGAGGGCTTTGCCGTGACTTCTGAGGGTCCTTGGTGTGCAAGTCTTCCTTTCGAGCCAGTGACCTAGAACGAGCCCAACCTCCCTGATTCTAGAACTGGGGAGACCGAGGCGTGGAGGGGTCACCCACGTGGCTGCAGTCACCCGCTGAAGGCTGGCCCCACGCCCTCTGCCCACGCCTGACTTCGCATTTAAAACATTGAGGAGACAGAAGAGTCAACAGGTGCTGGAGCCAGAGAGCTGCGCCATACTCCCTCCAAATGCCGCCCCCTGGAAGCCCTCACCTTGCGCCCTGCTGCCAGCCCGCCTGCGAAGGCCTGGTGCCTGCGAGGGGCTCTGGTCCTTGGCGTCCTGAGCCAGCAGTTCTTGCAACTCCTCAAACAGCTGCAAGACAAAAGACACATGACTCTGTGAGAGGTGGGGACCGGCCAGCTGAAGGGAGGTTTGAGGTGTGTGGTTGTGAAACATGAGGACATACCAAAATCACAGGAAAAGATACTGATCATCCATGGACCTTTCACCCAGCTTAAGAGATAAGATGTCACAAGTCCATCTGACCCGCCTGCCTGCTCCTCCCCAAATACTCCCCAGCAATAGCCACCGTGAATTCAGAGTTCACCGTGGCCACTCACGCCCTTATGTTGCATCGCTCTGCAACTGATGTCACGAGCGGTACCCTAGCAGGCACTCCATTCTCTTGGTGAGATTCGCCCCTGCTAAGTGTGCTCCATGGTATTCATTAGCCAGGGTTTACAGATGAGAAAACTGCAGCTCCCAGAGATTCAGTGCCTGGGGCCGAGGCTATCCCAGAGGTCAGGCAGTACAAGCCAACTCTCCCATGGGGCTCTGGCTCCAAAGCTCCTGTTCTTTCTATACCACCTCTCTGAAGGACAGATTTTCTTGGAGGACTGACCAGGTTTTGTGGGTGATGATGTTGTTTTTTAGGGGAATGCAAGGAAGGGGCATTGCTCCATTAAGGAGTGCTCGGACAAGGCTCTTCTGGGGTCCCAGGCTGGGAATAAAGAGCCAGGGAGAGCATAAGCTGGGAGCCCCAGTCCCCATGGGGCCTCCAGGTGCGGGGAGAGCGATGGGATTCTCAAACATCCAGATTAGAAGAAACCTCACCCACCCTGGGAACACACCCACCCCCAGCCCTGCCCAAGAAGTCATCCTTCAAGGAAAGGCCTCACTTGAAGCTCACCTTCCCCTAGATTTGAGACACTTATAGAAAGACACACCCAGCCTCCCTGGCTGAGCTGAGGCCCAGGAGGCGGAGGCCACGTCTACAGCACCCGTAACCCCTGCAGTGCCAACCTGGCTACACACAAATGCACAGGCAACTTGTATGTTGTCACAGAGGACTGCCACAGAGTGCCACAATGGTGATGCTTGCAACCCACAATAACCATAGCTAATATTAGACAGGTGATGCCATGCCAGGCCGTGCTATTAGGACCTGATTGATTTAAATTCGCTTAAACCTCACAACTCTTACGAGATAATGTCATTTCCCCATTTTACAGACAAGGAAACTGAAGTACAAAGCGATTAAGGGATCTGTCCAACATCATCCAGCCAGTAAGTGGCAGAACTGGAACCCTGGCCCCCGAGCCCCTGTCCCTAACCGTGACCCTCGGCCCCCACCTCCCCTGCTCTGCGTAAAATGTCCCTGGAGGAGCAGCTGGGGGACACGGCGGCCACACAGGGCGGCCAGACCCTCACCTGGATGTTGAGAAGGAAGGCAGCCTTGGCCTCATCGAGGACCCTCTTCTTGACCTCGGGGGTCATCTCCAGAGTGTTCATACGGGAGCGGTACAGCTGCTTGAACTTGGTGGCACTGGCGATGTTGGGGAAAGTGAAGAAGGCCAGGCCCTCTCCGGAGCTGGGCAGGTCCAGGGCCTTCTGAGCGATCTTCTTGAGGACCTGGCCCCCGGACAGGTCACCCAGGTAGCGGGTGTAGGTGTGGGCCACCAGCAGCTCAGGCTCGGCGCGCCCCACCTCTTGGAGTCGCTGCACGTAGCGCCTGGTGGCCTGCGTGTAGGGGATGGCCTCCTGCCAGCGGGACCCGTACCAGAAGGCCATGTCCTGCTCGAGGGCGCCCCTTCGGTGCAGCTCTTCCGGGAAGTAGAGGGGAGTGTAGACCGGGTTCTCCTTGTTGTGTTCGATCTCCTCCTCCAGGGCCACATAGATGTGGTACAGAGATGCCATTACCAGCTGAAACCAGAGCGAGCAGGTCGGTATAAGAGCTCCCCATCCAGCCCCTTCACACTACTGCCTTCAGAGGGACCCTCGTCACCTCCCCGGGCCGGGCCCCCACCTCCTGCCAGCCCCTCCGATCTCCTCCACACAGCAGCCAGAGGGAGTGTCACAAGAGAGAAATTCGATCATGCGCTGTCTGGGCCTAAAACCCTTTTATCACACTGCATAAAACACGCAGCCTCACTTCATCCTTGGAAAAATCCAACAAAGGCATAGCTATGCCCATTTTACAGAAAAGGAAACTAAGGCCCAGAGAAGAGTATGTGACATGGAGGTCACACAGCTAGTAAGAAATGGAAATGGAGCCAAGCCCAGGCATGGCTAGGGGGGCCATCCTGGCTCTGGAAAACGTACGTGAATGAAAGTACTTATAGGAGATGCCAGGCACCTCCGGCCTTTGACCTCTCGATGACCATCTACAGGGCATGGTTCTCCTCCCCAAAGGACCCCTCTGGAAGCTGAGCTGGGGGACAGGGCCAGTGCTCCTCGGTTAGGGGAACTCCTGTTACACATTAATTCTCTAGTTTGAGTTTGAAAGAGGACAAAAGATAAGTGCTCTGGTGGAGGTTTCCAGATGATTTCTGAGCCATAAACGTTCACGGCAGCACCATTTCTCACCGGGGCAGAAAGCCAAGCAGCCTGGTACAGAACAGCCTGGGCCTTCGACTCTGACCGGCCTGGTTCTAACCCGGCTCAGCCAGTCCTCAGCTGTGTGACCATGGATAAGCCACTCGCCCTCTCTGGGCGATGTGAGGTCTGAGTGGCTCTGCACAAGCCTCGGTTCCCTTCCCTGCAAAGAGGGGTAATCCAACCACACAGTAATGGGCTGGTGTGCAGGTCCAGCAGGATGACACAGGTAAAGCACTAGGTGCAGCCGGGCACTTAGCCCTTGAGTCAGAGGCCATGGTGATAAAAAAAATGCTACCTCCATCAGCATAATCCGAGTGAGCACTGGATCCTCTCGCGGACCTTTGTGCTGCCTTTGAACTCAGTGGCTGAGAAGAAAGACCCAAAGTCTACAGTGGCTGGGGTTGGGATACTCCAGCAGCCACGTCCCCACTGCCTCTGCCCCAGCCTCATTTCAGCAACTGTATGTCAGCCTTTTTTTTTTTTTTTTTTTGGGCGGAGGAGGACAAGGGAGCAAGGGCATAGCCCAGGGCCCCAACCCATTAGAGCTGCACCTTAAATCTCCCTTCACTGAAGCACCTCTCATGTTGGAAGTGGGAGAGCTCCCGAAAGCAAAAGGCAGGGGTGTCAGGAGTGGAGGGCTACAGCTCCCCAGCCCCACAGCTCAACCGGAACGAGCCTTTCCTCACACCCAGCACCTGCCTGGTTCTTTGCCACATGCTTTCCTTCTATTTGTATGAATTTCACAGTTGTACTGGGAAATAGCAAAACCTGTGCCTCACATACAACGGGCACTTAAGAAAACCCTGCAGGGAATTCCCTGGCAATCCAGCGGTTAGGACTCTGAGCTTCCACTGCAGGGGGCACGGGTTCGATCCCTGGTCGGGGAACTAAGATCCCGCATGCCATGCAGCACAGACAAAAAAAATGAAGAAGGAAAGAAAACCCTGCTGTTGAAAAATCTCATTTCATGGATGAGAAAAAGGTACCTTAGGGAGGACAGATGAGGTGTCCTTAGTCTTACTATTAGGAAATGGATGCGCTCGGGCTCGAACCCACATTCCCCCTTGCCTTCAGAGGCAGATGAGAGAACTAGATCAGAAGCATAAGCTCTGAAACGAAACCAGCCTTGGTTCCATTTTGGCCTTCCCCATTTACCTACTGGCTGTGTGACCTTCTGGTAATTACTTAGTCTCTCTGAGCCTTCCCTTCCTCATCTTCCTTATCAAGACTGAGGCACTAATTAGAAATTAAGTAAAATGCCAAGCAGAGCCTAGGTGGTCAGCTGATGGTAGTACTGCCCCAGCCCCTCCACAACACCACATAGCAGGCTGTGAATCTGCTGTGTGACCTTGGGTAAGTCACCTCCCCTCTCTGAGCCTCAAAGTCACGATCTGTAAAAAGATTCCCTTGAATATGCCCATCTGGCCCCTCAGCATCCCTGGTCCCCACCCCCACTTAAACCACTGCCCTGAGCCTTGGGAGCACCCACACCCAACATTCCCTCTGCCAGGGCTGGTACCACCAGGCCACATACCTTAAAGCCTTCTCGGGTCACCTCGCCCTTCTGAAAGTTCTTCATGAACTGGGCGTTCTCCGCCACGGTGTGCACCTCCTTGGTGGCCTCCTTCAGGGCCTCTGACAAATCCTGGGGCATACTACAGAGAAAGGGAGGGACGTGAACAAGGTGGGGGGCTCTGAGCAGAGTTCCTCCCAACATTGAGCTTCTGAGGGTACCCCCGCCTGTCGGCAAGACTTAAAGAGATGTCAGCTTTGATCAGGCTTCTCTGCAGAAATCCAGCCTCCCACTTAATAAACAGCCACGCTCCCAACTGCCTTAAGTTGCAGCCCCATCCACACTTTTCAGTCATTAAGATACTATGTAACAAACCGAGAGGGAAGTCCTGGTACCAGTTATTCTCAGTGGAGGAGAGGAGGCAGTAGCACAACCCCGGGAGAGGCAGCAGTTGGCAGGATGCACGTTCACATTCAGCTGTGTAAGTGCTTTGATTGGCTTTCAGACCCAAGATTTAATTCATTAACTTTGTTGGGCTCAGATACAAATCTCATGACCCCTCATCATGTTTTGCTCATCACAGATGTGTTTGAGTTAAAAAGGCTAAGTCAATTCAGCTTTACTCAAGAAAAAGTCCCTTTCGGCGAGTATTTCTGCCGTATGTCTGCATCCGCCTCCCGAGAAAAGGGTCATTTCTCCTTTCTCTCCCACACCTCTTCCAGAAACATCATCCCCTCTTCTGTATGTGCTGATCAAATTCTTGGGAGAAGGAAAGGAGCCAGACTTGGAGGGGGACAAACCAAGGTTCACATCCCAGCTAGCCAGGGAACCTTGGCCTTGCTGCCTCCCCCAGCTGTGCCATTCTCATCAGTAAATGGGGACACAGAAGCCACGGTGATGTCCTGCTCCTGCATTCAACAGGTAGTGAGAGGTGGATGCGGCCAAGAGGGGGCTCTAGTGAGAAAAGCAGGCACTCACAGCCAGCCTTGGACAGCCCCCAGGATCTCGGATTCAGCACACGGCCACCTCCAAGCACACACAAGTCCAAAGCCAAAAACAAAGTTGGATCCCACGGCAACACTCCCATCGGGTCACCCACCCGGAGCCAGGCATGTAATTCATCTTTCATCGCTCCGACTACCCCACCGGGCGGGACTGGAACCCCGCTCCTCCTTATACCAAAGCCCAAGAGACCGGCCGCCCAGCGAGGTCGCTTCCTGCTTCCCGGCTGAGTCTCGGCAGCTCGGCAGGAGAGCAGGGGCAGGGGCAGGAGAGCTGGGGCAGGAGAGCAGGGGCAGGGGCAGGGGCTGCCCCTCCCGGGAGAGGCCGGTCCCTCGCCCCGCGCTTGCCTGTCGGGCTGCGGGCGCTCCATCCTGCGGTGGTGCTGGTGCGGGGTCCGGTGCTGGCTCCGACGTCTCGGGACGGGCTCGTGGAGGCCGGAGGGCGACTGTGCAAAGCCCAGACCGCGCCGTCTATTTATCCCCGGGGCGGGTCACGTGGCCGCCGACAGACAGCCGATCCACACTTACTGGCCCGACATTGCGACACCCGCGAGGGCCGGCGCCCCGCCCGCCCCTGGCCTGCGGGGGTGGAGTAGGCGCGGTCATATGACCCTTGGAAAACAAAGCTATTTAAAACAGGACGTGAAAAGAAAAAAAAAAAAAAACCAACAACTTCTGGAAATCTGAGCAGCTGTGTGATCCTGCCACCTCCAGAGCCTCCCACCCAGTGATGGGACTTGAACGCTCCAGGGATCTGAATGGTTCCAGAGGGCTGGGAGGCAGTGCTTCTCAGAGCAGGAGGTGTGTGTGGGGGGGTGGCAACATCAGGGACTCTCCGACCCCAGAGCCTGCCTGCAGTTCCCCGCTTCCCCTCCCCAGCCTACTCCCTAAGTATCACCTCCTCCCGGGTCCCTCAGCTGGCAGCCTGCCTCCTCATACACCCTTTAAATGTCCACTTAGGGCCTTTTTTTTTTTTCTTGAGAACCTACTACGTGCTAGAGACCGAACTGTTTTCATGGTTCATCCCTCCAGTTACCCTGTGGGGTAGATCACTACCATTTTACAGACAGTGAAACTGAGGCTGGGGAATGAAGTGGCATGCCCAAGGTCACACATAAAGCAGGAAGACGGGACCCAAGCCCCAGGGTGAGTCCAGGTTGCTGCCTGCCTCCTCCAGGCCTTCTTAGCACTTGGTACCCAACTGGACAGCAATGCTGGTCATCCAGACCACCTCCCTGCTTACCTGAGCAGGGCGCGCTTCCAGGACTCATCAGGTCCGATTCACCTCATCCTCAGTGCCCGCACCAGGCCTGGAACGGAGCTGGCTCTCTGATCCACTATGGAATGAATTATGCAGGTGATTGATCCCTTAGGACTGGGGATAAGTATGTCACTGGGTGAGCCCAGATGACAAAACAAACAGCGAGGATGATTCCTAAAGCCCCTTCCCAATGCTGCAATACTGGATTCCAGATTAAACAAACAAAAAAGGTAATTTTGACTCGTTACAAGGATGTTGTTTGTAAACAGGGTAGCAAGTGCCCCATTTATGAAGGAATGTGAGTACAGGCCTGAGGACCGCCCGTCAAGCACGGATTCCCCAACTGGGGGACTACGGTGGCTGAGGCATTCCTTCCCAGCTGTACCCCTATAGGAGTCTCCAATGTTTGGAGGAAGTCTGGAAGAACCAGGCAGGTATGGGAGGTCAGTGTGTCCAGTCCATCCAGTCCAAAGTCAGAGCTCTGGCCCATGATCCACACTCTTCCAGGGTCACTGACCTGAATTTCAGTCACCAAATCAATCCAGTGACCCGGGGGTTGCTGAGCCTCCTAGATAGAAGGGCTATAGGCCAAGGAGTTCAGCTCTTGGTATAAATTATATACCCACCTTCTGCTTCAATGAACAGTGATAGCAATACTAACAGCTAATGTTCACTGAGCACTTACTGTGCGCCAGACTCTGTACTGAACGCGTGTATTAACTGATTAAATCCTCATAACACCTCCATAAAGTTGGTACCGTTATTGTCCCCGTTTTACAAATGAGGAAGCTGAGGCAGAGAGGTTAAGGGTTTGAACTCAAGCAGTGTGGCACAAAGATTTCAAAATTTAAGGTGCAGTGTCGTCTCCCAGAATACAGTGGAGGGGGAGACCACCCGAAGGAACATGGCTATCCCACTACAGCCCAGAAGTCATCTCCGAGGTTGTCCTCGAAAGGCCCATTCTACAGAGGGTGGCATTTACTGGTTCACAAGATTCACAGAGGTCAGACCTAGAACTGGAGCTGCTAAAAGATTTCAAAAAAGAGTTGCAAGAACTGTTAGAAACAGTTGCCCCCATTAGAATGTGAGCTCCAGGAGGGCAGGGGCTTTGCTTTGTTTTGTGAAATCTCCAGAGACTGGAGCCATGCCTGGCAAGTAGCAGACAACATTGAATGAATGAATAACTAAATAGTTACCACAAGATCTCTTTCTGGTAAACATGATAATATTGCTAGGCTGCCAGGGAGGGCTGGAACCAGGCTACAATTACAAATTGCGATCTGAGCCAAACTTTATTGAACACTTACTATGTGTAGAACCTTTACGTGCAAGATTGCATTTAATCCTGGCAACAGCTCTGTCATTTTCATCTGCGTTTTGTCCATGTAAATATTAAGGCACAGAGAGGTTAAGTAGTTTTCCCAAGTCACACAGCTAGTGATAACAGAGCCAGGATTCAAACCATGGCACTTTGAAGCCACAGCCCATACTCCTGACCCCCACACCACATGCCTTCTTACAGGGGGGCTAGTCTATCCTCCAGGAGTTTAGAGGATAAGCGTGTGAAGGTCTGAATGCTTCCCATCAGCCTGTCTGTTCAGAAACCCCAGAAGGTAAAGCTCGTGTGATCTGACATCTTCGTACTTAACATGGGAGAGCAGAGCACCCAAGAGGGGAGTGACTTCCCCAGGCTGTGCCCCGTAGGACACAGAGCCTTCAGTGACCCAGACTTCCTGGATCCCAGTCCGGGTTTGCTACTCATTCCAGCTTCTTCCCTGGGAGCCCCTGACTTGGTAAGAAGAGACCATCCCTCCGTCCCAGACGACCCCAGGGCAAAGGAGGCCGGGTAAGAGTTGATCTAGTGTCTCGTCTGTCCCAGTGTTGAGCTTGTGGCCCTTCTCCGTGCTGATTCAGCTTCCTGACTTACCCCTTCCCTGTCCTCAAGCAACTGGAACGATGTAAATGGTATTCTTTCTCCTCCTGTGGTAGGCTGAGGTTCACATCCTAATCCCAGAACCCCCACATATGTTACCTTACATGGCAAAACGGTTTTTGCAGATTGGATTAAATTAAGGATCTTAAAATGGAGAGACTATCCTACATTATCCTCATGGGCCTAATGTGATCAGAAAAGTCCTTATAAAAGGGAGGCTGGAGGGTTACAGGTATGGAAGGTGATGTGATAAGGGAAGCAGGACACAGAGAGATTGGAAGATGCTGTGCTGCTAACTTTGAAGATGGAGTTAGGGGCCACGAGCCAAGGAAAGCAGGCACACTCCAAAAGCTAGAAAAGGCGAGGAAGTAGATTCTCCCCTAGAACTCCAGAAGGAATGCAGCCTTGCCCACCCATTTCAGGACTTCTGACCTCCGGAACTCCAGAGAATCTATCTGTGTTGTTTCAAACCACTGTGTTTGTGGTATCTGCCACGACAGCTTCGGGAAGCAGGACAGGGATGGATAGAGAGACCCTTCCTGCCATTTCCCAGCGTTACAGCTTTATTGCATCAGAGAACCCACCACCCTCTCTCTGGGATTTCCTTTCAGAGTCAAATGCTTGAGCAGCTGAAACGGGCCAGTTATGTATGTGTGCTGGAGGTACGAAGCTGAAGAGGCTAGAAGCCCACCGTGACAGAATGTGGGTGCTCAGGGTCCTAACGAAGTCTGGGCCTGGGGAAATGATCCAGAAAGGGGGCAGGGGGCACCAGAGACAAATGTGAGTGGAAATCGGAAAGAAACACTGGGGTCTGCTCTGAGCCAAGCATTCTCCCAAGTATGGCCACGTTTCATCCTCCCCGCACCCAGGAGGTGGGCATTTATCTGTGGTGGACAGAATCATGGTCCCCCAAAAGATGTCCTTGCCTAATCCCTGCAACCTGTGAATATGTTCTATTACCATCGAATAGGGTCATACTTTGCAGATGTAATTAAGGTTACAGACCTCAAAGTAGGGAGATCACCCTCTAGTCTCTGGGTGGGCCCAGTCTAGTCACAGGAGCCCTTAAAAGTAGAGAACTTTCCCAGGCTGGAGGCAGAAGAGACCTGGCAGGAGAAGTCAGAGAGACATGAAGCGTGAGAAGGACTCAGCGATCGTGATGCTAAATCACAGTCAGGTCAGGGTGGGCCATACAGGCTGGGAGATGTCAGGGGTGAGACGTTGTTTGGGGGCCGCAGGGAAAAGGCACAGCCGAGGCCCCTGGTGGCACAGACCCGGCAGGGACAGGCAGCAGCGTGGAGGCCAGTGTGGCTGCAGCAGAGATGGGAGCAGAAGAGATGCGAACAGAGCCTGTAGGGCCTGCAGGCCCTTGCAAGGACCTTCTGCGAGTAGGGGAGACTGCAGGGCTTGGAGGGGAGGAGTGCTGGGGTCTCACTTGGGGTTTCCTGGGATCAATCACTGGTTGCTATGGGTGACACAGGACATGGGCAGAAGGTTATCTACTGCACAAATCCAGGGAGAGATGATGGTGGCTTGGAAAGGACGGGGAGAGAAGTGGCCTAGGACATTCATATTTTAAAGGCAGCACTACCAAGAATGTCCGAAGAACAGGAAACGTGATGTGAGAAAGAGGAGAAGTCAAGGATAACTCCAAAGATTTTGGTTCAGCCAAGTGGGAGGATGGAATTGTCAGTTTACCGCGGTGGGGGACCTCAGCGGCTCAGTCTTGGACAAATCCATTTTGAGATGTATGGGACGGGGCTTTGCCAACGCTGTGCAAACACTTGAGTGGGAAGCTTCTACCCTTTTCTAGAAGTTTCACTTCCTCCTGCCAGCTGTGAAAGCTGCCCTTTCACCAAGCGCCCCGTTGGAGGCTGAGGAAGCAGCTGGTGACTCAGCAAAATCTGCCTTTCCTGTCTCCGCCAGTCCCCCCTCCCAACCATGACACAGCAGAAACGCAGCTGGCGCGAGGGCAACGTGGAAACGGAGACTCAGCGTTCCGAAGGCGCCGCCCGCCCGCCTGCCTGGAAAACAGAAGTGGTTTGGACCGCAGGGAGGGGTCGGGGCTGCAGCTCCCGAGGCTCCAAAGTGAAAAACAGAGGCGAGGCCCCCGCTGAGGCTGGGGGAACACGGGGTTGAGGGGTGGGTGGCCTCTAGCTTCAGCTGGACCGGTATTCCAGGGGAATCGGTGGACCCCCGCCTGGGTAAACAGGGTCACTCAGGGTGTCCTGACCGCACCCATGCCCCACACGGACCTTGACCCAGCGGGTGTGGGGCGGGGGGTGGCATGGGGAGCGCAGTGGTGACGTGCAGCCTAAATGGACCACAGCCTTCCTCTCCGCAAGGCAGACGAGCCCAAGTCGTGAAAACCATCCTCAGTCTGGACTGTAAAACGCTGAATCTTTCAGGGTTGTGAGAGACCTCATAAAGAAGGTTGAAACCCCACCAGGAGAATGGGAGAAAAACGTTTGCTCCACGTGTAACAGACAAAAGATGAACATTCCTAATAAAAGAGCTCCCCATGTTATATGTGTATAACTGAATCACTTTGTCCACTTGAAACTAACACAACGTTGTAAATTAACTGTACCTTAACACAAATAAAGTAAAAAAGAGAGAGGGAAAAAAAAGAGCTCCCCAAAGCAGTAAGACGGTCACCAGGAAATGATAGCTTTTTTTTTTTTTTTTTTTTTTTTGGTCAGCGGGCCTCTCACTTTTTTCACAGATGGAGGGTTATATGAAATCGAATGAAAGTTAAAAGCCAGACACGGAAGGGTGTGTAGCATAACACATGTGGTGAACTGAGGTATTAGGTAGATGTTTGAGGTTTGAGTGTAGGTGTGTTTTGTATATTCCTACATGGCTTGGTCCAGCTGGGTGAAGTTTTCTCTGTTCACCTAGTGTTTGGTTTTTTCCAGACAAAATTGTGCATAGCTAGTTTAGATGAGAGAAGAATCTCTCAAAATTGATAACATCTTTAAGATTCTTAGAAGTTAAAAGAAATGAGGAAAAATAAATATTGGTAAAGCAACAGATGTGGTCCTCAGTAAATGGTAGTTTTTTTTTTTTTTTTTTTTTTTTGCGGTACGCGGGCCTCTCACTGTTGTGGCCTCTCCCGTTGCGGAGCACAGGCTCCGGACGCGCAGGCTCAGCGGCCACGGCTCACGGGCCCAGCCGCTCCGTGGCATGTGGGATCCTCCCGGACCGGGGCACGAACCCGTGTCCCCTGCATCGTCAGGCGGACTCTCAACCTCTGTGCCACCAGGAAAGCCCCAATGTTAGCATTTGATAGGGGTTGCTTATCATGACCTTCCTGGGAGGGCTGGGTGCCCTCATCCACAAAAATGCAGGAGAAGCGGGGGGCCCTGGCCCTGATGGAACACCTTTTCATTCCTTATCTCCTGTACTCCTTCTCCTGCCCCTGATTTTGCTGAGAAGGCAACTGAAGTGCTGGCACCACTCCTCTGGTCAGTACGCATGGCTAGCTCCACATGGCCCTTGAGATAAAGTGCAAACTCTTTAGCCTGGCACTCCGAGCCCTCGGCCATGTCTCCAGTGGGAGGGATCCCACCCTTCTTGCTCCGTCACACCCTGTGTGCCAGTCTCAGGAATACCTACCTCCCCCTGAACTACCAAGGCTCTCACGCCTCTGGTCCCTCTTGCCTAGAATGCTCTCTCCTGTCCCTTTGCTGGGCTGGTCACCTTTCAAGACTCAGCCCAGAAACAGATTATAGGCCTCCATGAAATAGCTAAACCTACAAAACATATAGAATAAATCATAAAGGAAAATCTTACCTTAGATTTGGCAAAGATTTCTCAAATACAACCAAAAAAAAAACAAAAGAAAAAGCACAAAATATTAAAGAAAAAAAAAACCAGTGGGACTTAATTAAAAGTTAAGACTTTTGCCCCTTCAAAGACACTGTGACCAAGAAAAGAGGCGTCAGAGACTAGAAGAAAATATTTGCAAAAATATATCTAACAAAGGACTTGTCTGTAGAATATGTAAAGAACCGATATGATTCAATAATAAGAAGGCAAATAAGTGAATTTTTAAAAACAATTTACCAGAGAAGATATGTGAATGCTAACTAAACACGTGAAAAGATATTCAAGTTCATAGGTTAGGGAAATGCAAATTAAAACTGGTATGAGACATCACTACACACCTATCCTAATGGCTAAAATTAAAAGCTGGTTCTTCCTGCTGCTGAGAATGCAGAGCAACGAGAACACTCATTTACTGCTGGTGGGAACGTAAAATGGTACGCGCAGGAGGCCAGAGTGTGACACCCCCCAAACTACCACTTTGGTATGAGGGTTATTTTGAGTTGAAGACAACTGAGAAAGAGCAAATCCCAGCAAACCATTCTCTGCTTTCCCCCTTACTTGCTTCAAAGCAGGCTTGGACAACTCCAGACTCTTAGCCCAGGGATGGCACTCAGAGGAATCGGCATAGCACACCTTACCAGATTAACCCTTATCTTCCATTAGTTTCCCCCATATATTTACCCTCCCCCAGCTTGCTGCCCCCCAAAGCCTAAACTCTTTTTCCTTTTTCTTGTCACCTGTCTACACATTTATTCTAAGATGCTACATAAGCCCCAGTTCTGACCACTCTTTTGAGTTACTCAGCACTGTGTTCCTCCCATGTGGATGTACGCTGCGTGGGTTAATACACTCTGCTTCTCTCTTATTAATTTATCTTTTTAAAAATTAATTAATTAATTAATTTGGTTGCACCAGGTCTTAGTTGCGGCTCACCAGCTCCTTAGTTGCAGCACGTGACTCCTTAGTTGTAGCACGCGAACTCTTAGCTGTGGCATGCGTGTGGGATCTAGTTCCCTGACCAACGATCGAACCCTGCATTAGGAGCTCGGAGTCTTAACCACTGCGCCACCAGGGAAGTCCCTAATTTATCTTTCATCGGCTTAATTTCCAGGGTCCCCAGCTGGGAACCTAGGAGGGTAGAGGAAAAAGGTTTTTTCCTCCCTTACAGTACAGCCACTTTGGAAAACGGTCTGGCAACTTCTTAAGAGGCTAAACATACACCTACCGTACACCCCAGTGATTCCACTCCTAGGTACATATTTGCCTACAAGAAATGAAAACGTATGTTCACACTTGTACATGAATGATCACAGTGGCTTTATTTGCAAAAGTCTCAAACTGGAAACAACCCATCAACAGGTGAATGGATAAACAAATTGTGCTATGAACATACTCTGGTTACTCAGCGAAGAAATGGAATGAACCATTGACCCACACAACATGAATGAGTCTCAAAATGATTATGCTGAGTAAGAGAAGCCAGGCCCCCCGCAAAAGGGTACTTACTGTATAATTCCATTTATATAAATTACATATGAAATGTATATAGAACTATATAAAGTTTCAGGAAATGCAAACTAATATAATCAGATCAGTGGTTATCCCATTGGAGGGGGGGATTACGAAGGACCATGAGGAAACTTTTGGGAATGATGGATAAGCTCATTATCTTGATTGTGGAGATGGTTTCATGGTATACATATGTCAAAATTCATCAGTTTGCATACTTTAAATATGTAGAGTTTATTGCATGTCAGTTACATCTCCATAAAGCTGTAACTCAGCCCAGACTTTGCTGATGTTCTCCCCTTCGCCTTATGGGGTCCCCCCACAGAGGTTCCTGTGTCCCAGTTGCCCCCATCCTGACCATGAGCTCCTTGAAGACAGTAAGGACCGTGTCACTTCTATGCCCAGAGCCTGGCACAAGGCAAGAAATCGGTATGTATTAAATGAATGAAGCTTAGCAGGGTTAAATCTCCTGCCGATGGTCACACAGCTCACCTAGGACTTGAGGCCAGGTGTGTCTGGCTCTAAAGCATGCTGAAGTTCTACAACACTGAGCTGGGCCTAAGGCAGTGAGGGATGGAGAAGGACCAGTACCTTTCTCCAACACTGCCTAGCCTCCATTAGCACAGGTCCAGGGGCTGAAGACCTATGGCGAGACCAGGCAGCAGTCCAGTGTTTGGGAGCTTAGACGGCTGGAGAGCTTGGCCAATATGGAGCCTGACTATGGCTCCAAGACCTGGTTGGACCTGGTTCAATCTGATCACAGCACTTGTAGGTAGTGTAGACTGGTCAAAACAATGAACCCTAAGCAAAAGGACTGCCGTCAAATCTGGGATTCATGACTTACCTCATGTGTATACTTCAACCCCACTAAGCTTTTATTTCCTTGTCTGACAAAACGAGGAGACATAATTGCATCAGCTCAAGGGGATGTGGTGAGGATTAAATCAGTTTAATATCTGTGGGAAGCTCAGAGCCGGGCCTGGCACAGGAAGCCTGTAATGAGTGTTAGGCGT
The DNA here is from genome assembly GCF_003031525.2 of Neophocaena asiaeorientalis asiaeorientalis. Lineage (NCBI taxonomy): Eukaryota > Metazoa > Chordata > Mammalia > Artiodactyla > Phocoenidae > Neophocaena > Neophocaena asiaeorientalis. The sequence goes on along the minus strand of NW_020173111.1, from coordinate 1,690,640 downwards.
TGTTTGGTCAGAAAGGGGCATCCAGTTCCCCTTTCAGGATCCCCCAGAGCCTTCTTCCTATCTAGAAGTCTCTGGATGGTTCTGAGTAGGGTGGGGTCACTAACATCTGACAAACCTTGCTCTCAGTTGGGAGTTTTGAATATCAGATTCCTCATCTTTATTTTTTTCTCAAAAAAGTAATCTTTGAAATAATTCCAAATATGCAGAAGTTGCAGGAATAATACAGAGAATTCCTGTGTTTTCACCTAGATTCACCAGTTGTTGGGTTAGCATTTGGTCACATTTATCATTTATCCTGTCTCTCTCTTGATTTTTTATATATATACATACTCTTTTTCATATAATATATATTTATTTATTCGTTATTTTTTAATTAAAAATGTTTAAATTTTATTTGGCCACACTACACGGTGTGCAGGATCTTAGTTCCTTGACCAGGGATGGAACCCATGTCCCCTGCGTTACTGCAGAGTCTTAACCGTTGGACTGCCAGGGAAGTCCCCATATAATATATATTTATTTAAAATAAAAATTTCCTGGCTCATTTAGTATGTATTATATCTGGAAGACTGTCTCTCGTAACCTGCAGCACAAGTATAAACATCAGGAAATTTGACTTTTATACAAATCATTATATAAAGCCTATATGCAAATCTCACCAATTGCCCTCAAAGGTCCTTTATAGCCCTTTCCCTCAGTCCAGGTTCTAACCCAGATGCTGCATTGCATTTAGTCGTCCTGCTTCTTTGCCCTCTGCAGCCTCTGTTTCATGACTTTGTCGTTTGGGGATGCTCCGGACTGGCTGTTTCCCAGACGACCCTGCCTTTGACTAGATCCCCATCTCCTAAAGAGGATCATCACGCCCACCCCACTGGACTCTGCAATCTGCAGTGTGAAGCCTCCAGCACTGCGCCTGGCCGCCAAGAAATGTTAGTTCCCTAAAACAGGGATGAGGCGAGGACAGCAGGCTGGGGAGGAGGGGAAGGGAGGAGGCGAGGAGGGTTCGCCTTGCTGGACTCCGCTGTCCGTGGGGACGTGCGGGATCCAAGGAGTGACCACCTCCGCCCGCCCGGCAGCGGGGATTTTGCCCAGAGAGATTAAACCGGGAGCAGCTGGAACCGTGACTCAGCGAAAACATCTCGGGACCGTGACTCAGCGAAAAGCCGCAGGGGACCGTGACTCAGCTGTACCCGCTGGGAAATGATTACTCAGCAGGGCAGGCGGAGCCCGGCTACGTGCGCTGGCGCCCAAGCAGTCCTCAGGAAGGGGACAGCGTGCCGGCCTTGACCGCCGCGTCCTCCCCAACTCCTCACTTTTCTGAGAGCCAACAGCCGTTTAACACCAGGGCCAACCGTGCAGGGCTGTTGGGAGGCTTACATGAGCTCTGGAATGGCAGACGTTCACAGGGTACCTTAACAAATGACCTGGAGCGAGTGACACCGCCACTCACTGCCTCAGCAGTGTGGGAACTGCGGCAGCGCCTCGAAGGTGGTTGGCCCAGCCGAGTGATCAGCGATTTCCTTCTGCCTGATTCAATAAATACTTGGTTGTCTCTCTGAGACTTCAGTTTCCCCATCTAAAAACTGAGGGACAGGGACTTACCTGGTGGCCAGTGGTTAAGAATTCACCTGCCAATGCAGGGGACACGGGTTTGATTCCTGGTCGGGGAAGATCCCACATGCCGTGGAGCAACTAAGCCCGTGCACCACAACTACTGAGCCTGCGCTCTAGAACCCGCGGGCCACAACTACTGAAGCCCACGTGCCTAGAGCCCACGCTCTGCAACAAGAGAAGCCACAGCAATGAGAAGCATGTGCACCTCAACGAAGAGTAGCCCCCGCTCACCGCAACCAGAGAAAGCCCGCGTGCAGCAACGAAGACCCAATGCAGCCAAAAATTAATTAATTAATTAAAGAAAAAGAAATTAACAACAACAAAAATACCTGAGGGACAAGATAAGCTCCCTTCACTTAATGACATTCCATGGTCTATTATCATCCTTGAAGCTTAGATAAATTTCTAAAATAATCTGATTTACCCACCAGTTATGAAAGTACTGCATGGCTATTTGCAACAGTGAAATCTGTAATCTCACACTTGCAGACAATCAGTGTTAATATGCTAGCATTTTTTTAATTGAACAAATGAAAAAGCGTGTCATACTCACAAAGGAGTAAGTATACAATATGATATGTAAGAAACAGCACAGCTTAAAAAATAGGTGTCTTTCTTTACAGCCTTTTTCTTTGCATATTCTATATGTTGTGATCATGTTTATTTTGTGCCTTTTTTTCCCCTTTTAACCGTTTTCCTCAAATATCACAAGCCCCTTGTAAGCATCATTTCAAAGGCTGCACAAAAATCCACTAAGTGGACATATATATTCATTCAACATATAATATACCTAAGTGGCCAGCCCCTATGTTTAACCTTTGGGTTGCTTTTTCTTTTCTTTTCCTTTTTTTCTATCAAAAGGGGAAGATGAGTATTTAAAACAAACAAACACAAATAACCTCAGTGGATTTCATATAGCAGGGGAGGGGCATAATTCACATCAGAGATTTGCCTTTTTGATTTTGGAACATGCTTTGCTGCCTCGCACCCACCCCACAAGGTCTGAAAGGAGAAGGTGAAACAGAAGGAGAAAGGGTGGAGGGGGAGGGGCTTCTGAGACAGGGTCCTTCAGCGGAAGCTGGAAAGTCAGCCCACGGAAGTCAGGATACAGCCCAGCTGCTACACTGAGGCTTAGGGTGAGAAAGTGGTGAATGGCCACTGGGCTTGTGGACAGAGGTAGCAAATATTCAACTTTAAGGTGCTGCCTTTGCTGCGTGCCCTGTAATTCTCGTCCACCACCCCAGACCCTCAGTCAAAATCTGCAGTTCACAAAAGTCTCAGGCAGCAATCTTTGCAGGAATGAAAAACTGGGTTCCCTGAGAAGAGATGGAGGCTTCAGAAGAAAGAAATGCGGGCAAAGGGGGGTGGCCTGGGGGACTGTGAGCTCCCCCAACAAGAGGTGCCTTGGTGGGGGGGGGGCTGGGGACTTTGTATTTGAAAATTAAAAAACAGGGTGTTTCTACATAATTCAAGAAGTTGGGGCACCAGGGAGGCACACACTGGGTTACACATCATTGTGAATAACAACAAAAGGAACATCTTCAGGCAAAAAGTGTTTCCTTATATAAAGTAGATAAACAACAAGGACCTACTGTCTAGCACAGGGAACTATATTCAACATCTTGTAATAACGTATAATGGAAAAGAACCTGAGAAAAAATATATATGTATATAAGTATAACTGAATTACTTTGCTGTATACCTGAAACTAACACAACATTGTACATCAGCTATACTTCAGTAAAAGAAAGTTTTTTGAAAAAGTGTTTCCTGCATTTTTGACTATGGGTTTCCATAGAAACCTGAGAGCAGAATTACTGGGTCAAAGCATAAACATATTTTTAAGGCCTCTAGAGTCTTTTACCTAATTATAGGTAAAAGTAAGTTATTGCTTTTTAAAACTTTGAATATTTCCCACATTTTCTATAGTAAATATTTTGATGGAGTGACAGCCTGGGGGAAGGACCACCTCGGGGTCCTGTGAGTGAAGGCAGCTAGAGGTCCGGGGCCCACCCCCTCAGGAAAGGAGAAAGGATTCTGGGGCTCTAGGAAGAGGTCTGTGATGCTGCACCCAGGGTAGGGAGGAGCCTTCTCACAGGTCACTTGGCAGCCCTCACCCCCAGTACATCAGTATGTGACTTTGCCCTGAGCAGTTGGCTGGGCAGCTGGTTGTAGGTATGTGTGTGTGCCTGTGTTGTGTGTGCATGTGTTGTGCAGGGATGCAGTGGGGTGGTGGAAGAGGCAATAAGGAATGGAGGAGAAGCTTGGTGCTGTGTTCAAGGGGGAGGAAGAGCTCTCCTCCCTTCCTCCTCCCGCCCGGAGCTCAGCCTCGGCCTCTGCGAGAAGGGGAAGCAGAATTGGCTGATAAGGCTGATATGTGCCCCTGTGGAGTATGGGATGAAGTTCAAGATAGCCTTATGCAATAGGAAAGAAGGAACCTAGCTCCACATTGGTTCTGTTTCTTTTACTTGAACCTTTGTACTCTATTGCTTTTGCTACAAGTTAAGAATGTTGCCTAGAGCCTGAAATACACAGGATAGCCCATTCTGAGGGCTCTGACCTTTAAAGGGCTAACACTTTTCCATGCATATAGAGATAAAATTTGCAGAACAGGACTTCCCTGGTGGCGCAGTGGTTGAGAGTCCGCCTGCCGATGCAGGGCACACGGGTTCGTGCCCCGGTCCGGGAAGATCCCACATGCCGCGGAGCGGCTGGGCCCGTGAGCCATGGCCGCTGAGCCTGCGCGTCCGGAGCCTGTGCTCCGCAACGGGAGAGGCCACAACAGTGAGATGACCGCGTACCGCAAAAAAAGAAAAAAAAAAAAAGTTGCAGAACAGAGAATAACATTTGTCTTGTTGGAGGGTTCCAGGAACATCATGACCTGACCTACCTGGACAGCTGCAAGAACAAAGGATTCTGACAACACGAAGTCTACAACAACCAAACACCCGCCCCCACTGCTTTAGAACAAAAGAAGCCTGAATTCTATGTTGGGTAAGATGGTTCTTTGGGACACTAGTCCACCATCTTCTCGGTCAGCTGGCTTTCCGAATAAAGTCACTATTCCTTGCCCCAACAACTTGCCTTTTTTTTTTTTTCGGTACGCGGGCCTCTCACTGTTGTGGCCTCTCCCGTTGCAGAGCACAGGCTCCGGACGCGCAGGCTCAGTGGCCATGGCTCACGGGCCCAGCCGCTCTGCGGCATGTGGGATCTTCCCGGGCCGGGGCACGAACCCGTGTTCCCTGCATCAGCAGGCGGACTCTCAACCACTGCGCCACCAGGGAAACCCATGCCTCTTGATTTATTGGCCTGTCGTGCAGTGAGCGGTACGAGCTTGGACTCAGTAGCACTTAAGGAATGTTCTAGGAAGAATTGTGTCCCTCCAGAATTCATACGTTGAAGCCCTAACTTCTACACATGAATGTGACTGTGTTTGGAGATGAAGTTAACAGGAGGCCCTTAGGGTGGCCCTAATCCAATGTGACTGGTGTCCTTCTAGGAGGAGAGATACACAGAGCCCCGGGGCACATGCCCAGAGGAAGGGTCATCTACGAGCCACGGAGAGAGGCCTCAGAAGAAACCAGCCCTGCTGACTGTTGCACCTCCAGCCTTCGGAACTGGGAGAATGAATGTGTGTTGCCACCCGGTCTGTGACATTTGGTCCTGGTATCCCTAGCAAACTAACATGGGGTCCCCGACTCCAAAACCTGGAGGGACCCTGAGAGACCAGACTTACCAACTCTGCCTTCCTCTCCTCTTCTCCCTTTCTCCCTTTTTATTGTGAAAGCATTTCAGACCTTCCAAAAAGCTGAATGGAACAGCATGGTGGGCACCAGCACACCCGTCCCTGAGGTCACACACTGATGACACTTTGCTGCTTTTGTTTCTCTCCCTCCTTTTCTTTTTTATAGGCAGACCTTGGAGATATTTGCAGGTTCGGATCCAGATCACCTCCATAAAGCCAAGATTGCAATAAAGAGAGTCACACAAATTTTTTGATTTTCCCAGTGCATATCAAAGTTGTACTATACTGTAATCTAAGTGTGTAATAGCATTATATCTAAAAAAGCAATGTATATACCTTAATTTAAAAATACTTTCCTTATCATACTAAGTGAAGTAAGTCAGATAGAGAAAGACAAATACCATACGATGTCACTTATATGTGGAATCTAAAATATGACACAAATGAACTTATCTATGAAACAGAAACAGACTCACAGATATAGAGAACAGACAGGTGGTTGCCAAGGGGGAGGGGGTCGGTGGAGGAATGGAGTGGGAAGTTGGGGTTAGCAGATGTAAGCTTTTATATATAGGATGGATACACAACAAAGTCCTACTGTATTCAATGTCCTATGACAAACCATAATGGAAAGAGTATTTTAAAAAAGAATATATATCTATAGATCTATATATATCTGAATCCCTTTGCCGTAAGCAGAAATTAATGCAACATTGTAAATCAACGATACTTCAACTTAAAAAGTTAAAAAATAGTTTCTGCTACAAAATGCTATCATCTGACAACACAGGGTTGTCACAAACCTTCAATTTGTAAAAAAAATGCTGTATCTGCAATCACAGTAAAAAGAGGTTTGCCTGCATTCTTTTTTGCAGCACTGTTATAACCCTTCACCTGTGAGAGAAAAGGCTCATGCTATCATCATCACACTAAAGAAGGTGACTGCTGACTCCATGACGTCCTTCACCTCTGTCCACATTCCATTTCCCCAGGGATCCCCAAAACAGCTCTTTAAAAGACACCTTCCTCCCCCATAACCCAGTCAAGTTTCACACCTTCCTTTTGCTTGTCATGTCTTTTTAGGATCTTTTAACAGTATCTTTTTTTTTTTTTTTTTTTTTTTTCGGGACGGGGGCCTTTCACTGTTGTGGG